>NW_027280903.1:25000-42040 GCF_046629955.1 Centroberyx affinis | reverse complement strand
GTGACGTTTTCCCCTGCCGCACCGTTAATATAGAACATGTTAATATAGAACCTGTTAATATAGAACCTCCTTGATAGAACCTCCTTGGGCCGCACCTAGAGCTAAAATCAACGACTATCATGTAACCATGGCTACGCGATAGCAACAGAAAAAGATTAGAAACCTTGGAAATTTGCAAACCTCTACAAACACATCAACAAATAGGTACGTTATCGAGTATAAAGTAGGCTGTAAGGATTCATGTTAGTTTTCCTCCTGTACCAGTCTAGCCTAGATAGCAGCCTACAACTAGGCTAGAATTAATAACGTTAGACAACAAGTGACATCAAGCGGTTTAACCGTTATTTTCAACGGAGCAAAAGTTAGGCATTTCCCCCTCAGTAACCATTATTGATGGCTAAAGAAAGTTGTAGACTTGTTATTCGTCAGTTCAGTGATCTAAACTCATGTCCAAGATATAACTCAGTGGTTCCTCCCCCTCCCCCCCCCCCCCCTCCTCTCCATACCACCTGAATGTCTGGAGCATCTCTCCTTAGCAAGTGAAGTGGAGCAATATTCACATCGGAAATGTAGCTTGTTACATCATCTGGGAGACTGAAATGATTATTGAAATGTGCATGACAGACACGTGGAAACGTTATGAAATCGCTGTATAAAGTACGTATTCTGCATAGATGAATACAAATAATCACCCCAAGTGTCTATAATACTCTGTAAAACTGGCTAACACCCAAGTCTGAACGCACCACCGGGGAAGCCTATAACATGAAGCCTAATTTAGACTCCGATGCTGTGTGCGTATCTCTGCTCGGGGAAACAAAAGCACGAGTATAAATCAAAATCATCATACGGTTCAAAATGATGTGATCCGTCACGGAGGACACGTTGCCGACATAAACCGCCTGGATCTGTCCCTCCTGCTCCTCCAGCAAGTTAAAAATGTCTTGTCAAATTGATGCGCCGTGCCAACTGTTATTTTACGGAGGACTTTACACCTAGTAGGAGGTCGGTGTAAGTTTTAAGTTGTAACTTAAGTCTACGTTGTAACTATTTCAGTTGGTGCAACCGTTAAAATTTAGTAATGCGTAAACTCGGACTTAGTGAGACTTTACGTTCAAACTAGCCTACGTTTGAACTTAAGTTCAGCTGGTGCAACTGGCTGCTGGGTCTTTAGCCTTTTCTTAAGGATTGAGAGGGACTCTGCGGATCAAATGGAGTTTGGTAACTCGTTCCACCACCGAGGAACCACAGAAGAAGAGTCTGGATAGAGACTTAGGGCCTTGTTGTGGTGGCAGACGAGGAATCACAGAAGAAGAGTCTGGCTAGAGACTTAGGGCCTTGTTGTGGTGGCAGACGAGGAACCACAGAAGAAGAGTCTGGATAGAGACTTAGGGCCTTGTTGTGGAGGCAGACGAGGAACCACAGAAGAAGAGTCTGGATAGAGACTTAGGGCCTTGTTGTGGAGGCAGACGAGGAACCACAGAAGAAGAGTCTGGATAGAGACTTAGGGCCTTGTTGTGGTGGCAGACGAGGAACCACAGAAGAAGAGTCTGGATAGAGACTTAGGGCCTTGTTGTGGAGGCAGACGAGGAACCACAGAAGAAGAGTCTGGATAGAGACTTAGGGCCTTGTTGTGGTGGCAGACGAGGAACCACAGAAGAAGAGTCTGGATAGAGACTTAGGGCCTTGTTTGTGGAGGCAGACGAGGAACCACAGAAGAAGAGTCTGGATAGAGACTTAGGGCCTTGTTGTGGAGGCAGACGAGGAACCACAGAAGAAGAGTCTGGATAGAGACTTAGGGCCTTGTTGTGGAGGCAGACGAGGAACCACAGAAGAAGAGTCTGGATAGAGACTTAGGGCCTTGTTGTGGAGGCAGACGAGGAACCACAGAAGAAGAGTCTGGATAGAGACTTAGGGCCTATTACTGCATTACTACTGCTTTAGTACTGCTTTAGTACTGCATTACTACTGCTTTAGTACTGCTTTAGTACTGCATTACTACTGCTTTAGTACTGCTTTAGTACTGCTTTAGTACTGCTTTAGTACTGCATTACTACTGCTTTAGTACTGCTTTAGTACTGCTTTAGTACTGCATTACTACTGCTTTAGTACTGCTTTAGTACTGCATTACTACTGCTTTAGTACTGCATTACTACTGCTTTAGTACTGCTTTAGTACTGCATTACTACTGCTTTAGTACTGCTTTAGTACTACTTTAGTACTGCATTACTACTGCTTTAGTACTTCTTTAGTACTGCATTAGTACTGCATTAGTACTGCATTAGTACTACGGGAGACAGGTTAGGAGACAGGTTAGGAGACAGGTTAGGAGACAGGTTAGGAGACAAGTTAGGAGACAGGTTAGGAGACAGGTTAGGAGACAGGTTAGGAGACAAGTTAGGAGACAGGTTAGGAGACAAGTTAGGAGACAGGTTAGGAGACAGGTTAGGAGACAAGTTAGGAGACAGGTTAGGAGACAGGTTAGGAGACAAGTTAGGAGACAGGTTAGGAGACAGGTTAGGAGACAAGTTAGGAGACAAGTTAGGAGACAGGTTAGGAGACAGGTTAGGAGACAGGTTAGGAGACAAGTTAGGAGACAGGTTAGGAGACAGGTTAGGAGACAAGTTAGGAGACAGGTTAGGAGACAAGTTAGGAGACAGGTTAGGAGACAGGTTAGGAGACAAGTTAGGAGACAGGTTAGGAGACAGGTTAGGAGACAGGTTAGGAGTTTCAGTCTTGACTCGACAAACTGAATTTAAAGTCTGAGCTGAAACTCTTCTAACATGTTCCTCTCTCTTTCCATGAAAAATATTTCCACATGGAGGAGATTATGGAGGGAGGCGAACTCTCTCTCTCTCTCTCTCTCTCTCTCTGTCTCTCTCTCTCTCTCTCTCTCTCTCTGTCTCTCTCTCTCTCTCTCTCTCTCTCTCTCTCTCTCTCTCTCTCTCTGTCTCTCTCTCCCTCTCCCTCTCTCTCTCTCTCTCTTCTGTCTGTAAGGTGCTGGGAGAAGGAGGGGGAGGAGGGGGCGGGGGTTAGGGTGCTGGGAGGAGGAGGGGAGGAGGAGGGGGAGGGGTTAGGTTGCTGGGGGGAGGAGGAGGGGAGGAGGGGGCGGGGGTTAGGGTGCTAGGAGGGGGAGGAGGAGGGGGAGGGTTAGGTTGCTGGGAGGAGGAGGGGGAGGGGTTAGGGTGCTGGGAGGAGGAGGGGATGAGGGGGAGGGTTAGGGTGCTGGGAGGAGGAGGGGGAGGGGTTAGGGTGCTGGGAGGAGGAGGGGAGGAGGGGGCGGGGGTTAGGGTGCTAGGAGGAGGAGGGGGACGAGGGGGGAGGGGTTAGGGTGCTGGGAGGAGGAGGGGGGGGTTAGGGTGCTGGGAGGAGGAGGGGAGGAGGGGGAGGGGTTAGGGTGCTGGGAGGAGGAGGAGGAGAGGAGGAGGAGGAGGGCAGACAGGAGAAGGTGGGTGAGTTCATGTTAACCTCTGGAATTTAATACACATGTTGCAGAGCTAAAAATAGATTCAGAAAAATACTTTATGTAACAGCGATAATGTGGACCAACAAACAGAGAGAGAGAGAGAGAGAGAGACAGAGAGAGGAGAGAGAGAGAGAGAGACAGAGAGAGAGAGAGAGAGACAGAGAGAGAGAGAGAGAGAGGAGAGAGAGAGAGAGGAGAGAGAGAGAGAGAGAGGAGAGAGACAGAGAGAGAGAGAGAGAGAGGAGAGACTTTTGACTTTTTGATGCTCTTTAATAAAACATCTCACTTAAAACAACCCCTGACAACCAGCCACAGTATCATAAAACCCTGCGCATTCAACCAACACTCTCACTCCCCAAAAACCGACCCAACCACTCACTCATACACACACACACACACACACCTGCACCCCCCCCCCATCCAACCCACAAGAAAAACCCCAGACTTACACTGACATCCTGCCATACCATAATACACATGACACAGTGTGCCTCCCCACACCTTACAGCACAACAAACATGATGAAAAAAAAAAAAAAAAAATGCCTAGGCAACACACACTACATGAACAGCACCCATCCCAAACAGACCAAGCAGCCTACCCTTGCAAACCTCCTTCTGTGAAATAATGCTAACCCCAAGGCCTGGTGAGAATAGAAGTGCCACCCCTGCACTAAAGTTTGTGCCATGGCTCAAAACCTGAGCTCCCTTCCACCAGACCCCCCAGTCAACCTCATTCATCACATCACTATGTGTCTCCTGAAGAAAGAGTATATTGACATTCTTTTGTTTTACATACTCAGCTAACAACCCCTTTTCC
This sequence comes from Centroberyx affinis, assembly GCF_046629955.1. Lineage (NCBI taxonomy): Eukaryota > Metazoa > Chordata > Actinopteri > Beryciformes > Berycidae > Centroberyx > Centroberyx affinis. Next base: position 37,755 of record NW_027280903.1, on the reverse strand, counting down.
CCTGGTCTCTGGCGCCATTTATATTAAGTGTGCCAATTCGTAAAACCTCCATGAGAAAAGGGAAGGAGAGAAACAGGAATAGCAAAGACCCTGTAGACCCACAAAGCCCTCGTGACGTGCCCAGACAACTCAACATAAATCTATTTCACTGATGTTCAACTGTAGCCCATTTACTGAGTCTGTATCTCCTCTTTGGTGTCACCCCTGTGATAGCAGGCTTCTGCACCCCCAACACCTTCCTCACAGATCTCAAAAACTTTTGTGAATCTGGGAAAAACTCCGTAATTTCAACATTCTTCTTATTTTTGGTCTTAGACAAAAAACTATCTAACTCCTCCATCGAATAAACCTCACCGTCACCCACCTGGCTAGCCGGGAGCTCCAGCTCTCCAGAACTATCAGACATGCCCATTTCCTCCCACTCGCCCTCAGACTCCTCCATTAGTGTGGCTCCCCCCCGCTGCACCGACCCAGCTCCAACCCCAGCCCGACTCCCCACCAAACCACCTGCGGAGCCCTCGGCCTGGCCCTGAGCCCTTACTGCCTCCCCCGCTCCCTGCTTCCTTTTCTTCCTTCTCCTCCTCTTCCCTCCCGCCTCAACCCGATCACAGCCCTTCTCTTCCTCCGTCCTCCCCTGACCTACCTGCGCACCGCCCTGGCTGCGCCCCTCCTCCGCCGACAGACCCCCGTCATCTCCGGCCCGGCCCGCGCCGCTAGGCCCCGACCCTCGTGGCGCCGCCTCCCGCCGCGCTCCCTCAGTTCACCTGATCGCGCCCTAACCTCCTCTGCCTCACCTGAGCCGCCGCTACTCTCACTGCCTCCTCCTCACCTGCTCCGGTCTCCTCTCCCCGGTCTCCCACACTAGCTGCGGGCCCGGTTCCCTTCTCTCTGCGCGGGCAGGCAAACCGCTGATGCCCGATCTCCCGCACTCAAAACACCGCAAACTGTCTGACGATGCATAAACAGCATAAGAGCTTTCCCCGTGTTTCACATGAAAATTCACGCTCAGCATCTGATCGGGGCTCTTGAGATACATAAACACTTGTCTTCTTAGCGACAATACATGTTTAACTTCCTGTCTTTTGCATCCCAAAGCAATAGGCCTAAAACCGCTAGCAAACTTCCCAAAACGGCACAATTCTCTCATCAGCACCTCGTTTTTGATAAACGGGGGAACATTCGAAACAACCGCTCTGGTAGCCGGTGCCGACAAAGGCGAAACTGCTACCAACACGCCATCGATGTAAACACCGCTAGCTATGAGTTTACTCACCAAACTCTCCTTCTTCAAAAACACCACTGCCTCGTTCATCCGGGAAGCGTAGCCGAGGTTTTCATAACCTACCTGCTCGCCGACCGCAAGCACCGCATCTTCTACCGAGGCCTCGGAGCCCGGCACGCACCTGATCCCGTGGCGAATCGACGTCTCCTCCCCCCCTCCGCCTTCCCCAGCCTGTGTGGCCATGGCAGCCTCCGCCACCACGCCAACAGTACCAAACAAAACCCCCGGCCCAATCAAAACACTTAAACCAAAAAAATCACAAATCTAAATCTCAACCCTTACCACCGTGGAAAAGAAAAAACACCAGAAAGAAAAAGAAAAGCCAAAAAAGCCGAAAAAAGCAGGAGCCCGCCACACACCTCTCCACAGACAGAGAGAGAGAGAGAGACTTTTGACTTTTGATGCTCTTTAATAAAACATCTCACTTAAAACAACCCCTGACAACCAGCCACAGTATCATAAAACCCTGCGCATTCAACCAACACTCTCACTCCCCAAAAACCGACCCAACCACTCACTCACACACACACACACACACACACACCTGCACACCCCCCCCACCCTACCCACAAGAAAAACCCCAGACTTACACTGACATCCTGCCATACCATAATACACATGACACAGTGTGCCTCCCCACACCTTACAGCACAACAAACATGATAGAAAAAAACAAAAAAAATGCCTAGGCAACACACACTACATGAACAGCACCCCATCCCAAACAGACCAAGCAGCCCCTGTAGGAACCTGTTACAGTCAGAACGATACAGACAGCCCCCCCTCCCCCCCCCTCCAGACACCACACACTCTGAAAACCAGGAGTGTCATTAACCAGAGAGTAATAAGAAGCGTATTCTACCCTAAGGCTGCAGAGACCATCCCCCTGAACACTAAGAGTGGGTCTGTGGGCCCGCTCCCTGCACCTTGTTTCTCCTGCTCAGCCACATGGCCAGCTTGGCCTGGACAAACAGAAAGTTAAGCAACACACATTTAGCCCTCTTCCCTCTTCCTAAAAGAATACATTGGTCCCAAAATAAACAGCCCCACAGAGAAAACCTCCCCCAACCTCCTACAGAGAACATCCAACACATTCAGAACAGGTTCAACACGGTGACATCGTACAAACACATGCTGAACAGTCTCAGATGAACCACAAAAAGGACAGCCCCCCCCCCACACTTGAGTCCACCTTCGCCAGAAAACTGTTTGTTGCGAGGGCCCATGCAGGATCCTCCACTGTAGGTCCCCTGACCTCTTAGGGAGGCGGAGCTTATAAAGCACCTCCACCTGAAGCCTGCCATACCCTGCTCACCTGCCACCTCCTGCCACTGATGCTCCCTTGACCTCCTGCAGAGCCCTGATGTTCCTGACCTTCACTATAGCGGCATAAAGGACCTTCCCCTTTAACTCCCCAAAGCTCCCAGGCTCGGAGCAGCAAACGAGAGAAGCTTCCCCCTCTCCTCCTCCCTGCCCCCGTCTCAGCTGACACTGTTAGAGAGGGAAACCTGGAAGGCTCCTCTCCCCGAGGTTGGCTGAGCACCTCCAGTACCGGCTCAGGTAGAGACCCCAGGACCTCCGCTCTCAGTCTCTCCAGGAGTCTCACTGATGAAAGCCCAGTCTGTTGGGCCAGCTCCTCAGGGGTTTTCCAGCCCCCTCCTCCTGGCTGTCTCAGGTGGCCCAGAGTGGCGATGCCTCCCTTCATGATGCGGCCTCTCACCGTGTCGGAAAACACAGACTCCACTGGATGAGAGGATTGTGGAAGATCGGCTCCTCCCACACCCATGGCCCTGGTTCCACCCCCCCCACACGCGTAGACCGAAGCAGACGCCATGTTTTCAGCATAGCCGCATAAAAAGGAGGAATCCCTGCAATCCTCAGGCCTTCCAAATTCATCAGGAACAGCTGGCGGTCCAGCCCCAAACCACCAGCCCTCCTCAGCAGAGCCCGTGCCAGCTCCCCCAACTGCTATCCGCACCGTAGAGAAATCTCTGGGCAGCCTGGAGTCTGAATGCAGCCACCCTGCTCTCTAGGTCCATAAGCCCCCTGTCCTCCTTCATGCACCGGCAGGTAGAGGACTTCAGCCTTCAGCCAGTGGCCCCGACCAAAGGATGTCCACCAGCTTCCTTTGAAGGTCCCTCAGGAGCCCACTGGGCGGGTTACAGACAGCCAGCCGGTGCCATAAAGAAGATGCAGCCAGATTATTAATTATAAGTGTCCTCCCCCTGTATGACACCTGAGACAGGAGTCACTTCCATTTAGCCAGCCTGGAGATGACCGACGGAGTCATTCCCTCCCAGTTCTTCTTTTTCCAGCCCTCCGAGCCCAGGTACACCCCAAGGACCTTAAGGCCTCCTCTACCCCACTGTAGCCCTCCTGGCAACAGAGGAACTAACTCCTCTCTCCACGCTCCACATAAAACTGCCTCACTTTTCCCCCAGTTGACCCTAGCTGAGGCTGCTCCCTCAAAAGTGTGTAGGCTATCCTCCAAGGCCTGTACATCCTGCCTGTCATTCACCAGCACTGTGATGTCGTCTGCATAGGCAGAAACACACACCGCTGAGCTGAGTCCCGGCTCCCCAAACCTCACTCCCTGCATCTCCTGCGTACTAGGGCTAGGAGAGGCTCAATGGCCAACGTGTATAACTGGCCTGACAGTGGACAGCCCTGCCTAATGCCCCGCCCAACAACCACAGGTCTACTCAGCCCCCCACCTACCTTCACTAAGCATGAGGCCCCAGCATACAACAGCTTAATTCCAGCAATAAAAGACTCCCCACAACCAAAAGCAGCCAGTGTACTGAACAGGTACCGATGGTCCACCCTGTCAAAAGCTTTCTCTTGATCAAGGGCTAGTAGTCCAAAGTTTGTGTCTGAAAGCTCGGCCCAGTCCATTACATCACGGAGTAAAAACAAGTTGTCCCTTATTGAGCGCCCTGGAATGCAATACGTCTATCCCTGTGCACCACTGCCTCAAGGTACGTCCTGAGTCTGTTGGCCAATGTCTTGGAATAGATTTTGAAATCCACACATAGCAGTGCAACAGGTCTCCAGTTCTTTAAATCACTCAGGTCACCTTTTTTCGGCAACAGAGTCAGAACAGCCCGGCGACAGCTGAGCGGCAGCTCACCTACCGCCAAGCATTCACAGAGCACATCATACCAGTCCTGCCCAATTAACCCCCAAAACTTTTTGTAGAAGTCCACTGGTAGGCCGTCAACCCCCGGGGCGCGACCAGGGGCCATCTGGGAGACGGCCTTGCTCAGCTCATCAAAGGTAATGGGTAAATCCAGCTCAGTCCTTTGAGTGTGAGACAGTTTGGGGAGGGTCCCCCAGTAAAACCTGAGTGCATACGGGGTCACATGCTTCTGCCGCATACAAGTTCTCATAGAAATTTACAGCCCCCTCCCGCATTTCACCCACCACAGAAGTCACCCGCCCGTCAGCCAACCGCATAGAAAACATCGGTTTGTCCTCTCCCAGTCTCCTCTCCAGCCCAAAGAAGAAGGAACTGGGAGCATCCATCTCCCTGAGCATGGAGAACCGAGCCCTCACGAGTTCCCCTTTTGCTCGCTCTTGCAGAAACCCCCCAGATCCTTACGCAGCTCAGACAGATTTTGCTGCAGCCCTGGTCTGTTCTGACCTACCAGCTGCTCTTCTACTTCTCTGATGCTACGCTCCAACCAACCTAGCACCCTTCTAGTCTCTGCTGTAGCGAAGGCGATGTACTGCTGGCAAAAATGCCTAATATGCCCCTTGCCAGCATCCCACCACAAACTAAGGGAGTCAAACTCACCCTTCTTCTCTTTCCATCTAGCCCAAAAAAACTCAAAACTTGAGCAAAAGGAAGCATCGTGCAAAAGCTTCACATTAAACTTCCAGTATGGTGATTGTTGGGGCCTGATGCAATGGAGAGGTGAGCCTGGACAAAATGATGATCTGACAAAGAGAAAGAGAGAGACAGAGAGAGAGGAGAGAGAGGAGAGAGAGAGAGAGAGAGAGAGAGAGAGAGAGAGAGGAGAGAGAGAGAGACAGAGAGAGAAAGAGAGAGACAGAGAGAGAGGAGAGAGAGAGAGACAGAGAGAGAGAGAGAGAGAGAGAGAGGAGAGAGAGAGATGTGTGACTGAAGTGTCTCTCCTGTAGATTAATTCTTTGTGGTTTCTCTCAATTCAATTCAATTCAAAAAGCTTTATTGGCAGGACGTACATGTGCACGTTGCCAAAGCATAGATTCAAACATAAATGAGATAGAAATAAAGTAAAATAATATGAAATAAACTGCATATTAAATATATAGATTCATCACAGAATATTTCTGGACAGTAACAACAATAACAGTGATGATTACAAAAAAAAGCAAAGTTAAAGAAGAGTTTACAGAGTTGATGTGTTTCTTAGATTATGGCATGACATCATCATGACATCATCATGACATCACCATGACATCATCATGACATCACATACTGAGCACAGAGTTCTACTGTTTCAACATTTTCTCCAAGCAGGAGACGCATTTTTTCATTGATGCTGAGATTTTGAAAGTTCTCCATGTTTCAGAGATGTGTGAGCAGTCTGTTCCTGATGTGTTCATCTACAGCTAGCTGCTGGTCTCTCCTGCCCGTCTCTACAGCTAGCTGCTGGTCTCTCCTGCCCGTCTCTACAGCTGTTGGTCTCTCCTGCCCGTCTCTACAGCTAGCTGCTGGTCTCTCCTGCCCGTCTCTACAGCTAGCTGCTGGTCTCTCCTGCCCGTCTCTACAGCTGCTGGTCTCTCCTGCCCGTCTCTACAGCTAGCTGCTGGTCTCTCCTGCCCGTCTCTACAGCTAGCTGCTGGTGTTCCTGATGTGTTCAAACTGTCCAGGAGAAAAGGAATCTCACTGACAAACTCACTGAAGACAAAACAGCAGTTTTCCAAACGAAGGCTGTAATGAGCTCATTTCATCATTTCATCATTTCATCATTTCTTCATTTCATCATTTCATCATTTCATCATTTCTTCATTTCATCTTTTCATCATTTCATCATTTCATCATTTCATCATTTCATTTTTTCTTCATTTCATATCTAATTTCATTTCATAATTTCATCATTTCATCATTTCATCTTTTCATCATTTCATCTTTTCATCATTTCATCATTTCATCTTTTCATCTTTTCATCATTTCATCATTTCATCATTTCTTCATTTTTTTTCATTTCATCATTTCATCATTTCTTCATTTCATCATTTCATCATTTCATCTTTTCATCTTTTCTTCATTTCATCATTTCATCTTTTCTTCATTTCATCTTTTCATCATTTCATCATTTCATCTTTTCTTCATTTCCTCATTTCATCATTTCATCTTTTCTTCATTTCATCATTTCATCATTTCATCATTTCATCTTTTCTTCATTTCATCTTTTCATCTTTTCTTCATTTCATCATTTCTTCATTTCATCATTTCATCATTTCATCATTTCTTCATTTCATCTTTTCATCATTTCATCATTTCATCATTTCATCTTTTCATCATTTCATCTTTTCATCATTTCTTCATTTCATCATTTCATCATTTCATCATTTCATCATTTCTTCATTTCATCTTTTCATCATTTCATCATTTCATCTTTTCTTCATTTCATCATTTCATCTTTTCATCATTCCTTCATTTCATCATTTCATCTTTTCTTCATTTCATCATTTCATCTTTTCTTCATTTCATCATTTCATCATTTCTTCATTTCATCATTTCATCTTTTCATCTTTTCTTCATTTCATCATTTCATCATTTCATCATTTCATCATTTCATCATTTCATCTTTTCAATTTTCATCATTTCATCATTTCATCATTTCATCTTTTCAATTTTCATAATTTCATCTTTTCATCATTTCATCATTTCATCATTTCTTCATTTCATCTTTTCATCATTTCATCTTTTCTTCATTTCATCATTTCATCATTTCATCATTTCATCTTTTCATCATTTAATCTTTTATTCATTTCATCATTTCATCATTTCATCTTTTCATCTTTTCTTCATTTCATCATTTCATCATTTCATCTTTTCTTCATTTCATCATTTCATCTTTTCTTCATTTCATCTTTTCATCATTTCATCATTTCATCTTTTCTTCATTTCCTCATTTCATCATTTCATCTTTTCTTCATTTCATCATTTCATCATTTCATCATTTCATCTTTTCTTCATTTCATCTTTTCATCTTTTCTTCATTTCATCATTTCTTCATTTCATCATTTCATCATTTCATCATTTCTTCATTTCATCTTTTCATCATTTCATCATTTCATCATTTCATCTTTTCATCATTTCATCTTTTCATCATTTCTTCATTTCATCATTTCATCATTTCATCATTTCATCATTTCTTCATTTCATCTTTTCATCATTTCATCATTTCATCTTTTCTTCATTTCATCATTTCATCTTTTCATCATTCCTTCATTTCATCATTTCATCTTTTCTTCATTTCATCATTTCATCTTTTCTTCATTTCATCATTTCATCATTTCTTCATTTCATCATTTCATCTTTTCATCTTTTCTTCATTTCATCATTTCATCATTTCATCATTTCATCATTTCATCATTTCATCTTTTCAATTTTCATCATTTCATCATTTCATCATTTCATCTTTTCAATTTTCATAATTTCATCTTTTCATCATTTCATCATTTCATCATTTCTTCATTTCATCTTTTCATCATTTCATCTTTTCTTCATTTCATCATTTCATCATTTCATCATTTCATCTTTTCATCATTTAATCTTTTATTCATTTCATCATTTCATCATTTCATCTTTTCATCTTTTCTTCATTTCATCATTTCATCATTTCATCATTTCATCTTTTCATCATTTAATCTTTTATTCATTTCATCATTTCATCATTTCATCTTTTCATCTTTTCTTCATTTCATCATTTCATCATTTCATCTTTTCTTCATTTCATCTTTTCATCTTTTCTTCATTTCATCATTTCATCATTTCATCATTTCATCTTTTCTTCATTTCCTCATTTCATCATTTCATCATTTCATCTTTTCTTCATTTCATCATTTCATCATTTCATCTTTTCTTCATTTCATCATTTCATCATTTCATCTTTTCTTCATTTCATCTTTTCATCTTTTCTTCATTTCATCATTTCATCATTTCATCTTTTCTTCATTTCCTCATTTAATCATTTCATCTTTTTTTCATTTCATCATTTCATCATTTCATCTTTTCATCTTTTCTTCATTTCATCATTTCATCATTTCATCTTTTCTTCATTTCATCTTTTCATCTTTTCTTCATTTCATCATTTCATCATTTCATCTTTTCTTCATTTCCTCATTTCATCATTTCATCTTTTCTTCATTTCATCATTTCATCATTTCATCTTTTCTTCATTTCATCTTTTCATCTTTTCTTCATTTCATCATTTCATCATTTCATCTTTTCTTCATTTCCTCATTTCATCATTTCATCTTTTCTTCATTTCATCATTTCATCATTTCATCTTTTCTTCATTTCATCTTTTCATCTTTTCTTCATTTCATCATTTCATCATTTCATCTTTTCTTCATTTCATCATTTCATCTTTTCTTCATTTCATCATTTCATCATTTCATCTTTTCATCTTTTCTTCATTTCATCTTTTCATCTTTTCTTCATTTCATCATTTCATCATTTCATCTTTTCTTAATTTCATCATTTCATCATTTCTTCATTTCATCATTTCTTCATTTCATCATTTCATCATTTCTTCATTTCTTCATTTCATCATTTCATCATTTCATCATTTCATCATTTCATCTTTTCTTCATTTCATCATTTCATCTTTTCATCATTCCTTCATTTCATCATTTCATCTTTTCTTCATTTCATCATTTCATCTTTTCTTCATTTCATCATTTCATCATTTCATCTTTTCATCTTTTCTTCATTTCATCATTTCATCATTTCATCATTTCATCTTTTCATCATTTCATCATTTCATCATTTCATCATTTCATCTTTTCTTCATTTCATCTTTTCTTCATTTCATCATTTCATCATTTCATCTTTTCTTCATTTCATCTTTTCTTCATTTCATCATTTCTTCATTTCTTCATTTCATCATTTCATCATTTCTTCATTTCATCTTTTCATCTTTTCATCATTTCATCATTTCTTCATTTCTTCATTTCATCATTTCATCTTTTCATCTTTTCATCATTTCATCATTTCATCATTTCATCATTTCTTCATTTCATCATTTCATCTTTTCATCATTTCATCATTTCATCTTTTCATCATTTCATCATTTCATCATTTCATCATTTCTTCATTTCATCATTTCATCTTTTCATCATTTCTTCATTTCATCATTTCATCATTTCATCATTTCTTCATTTCATCTTTTCATCTTTTCTTCATTTCATCATTTCATCATTTCATCATTTCATCTTTTCATCATTTCATCATTTCATCATTTCTTCATTTCATCATTTCATCATTTCATCTTTTCTTCATTTCATCATTTCATCATTTCATCATTTCATCTTTTCATCTTTTCTTCATTTTATCATTTCATCTTTTCATCATTTCATCATTTCATCTTTTCTTCATTTCATCATTTCATCTTTTCTTCATTTCATCATTTCATCTTTTCTTCATTTCATCATTTCATCTTTTCATCTTTTCTTCATTTCATCTTTTCTTCATTTTATCATTTCATCTTTTCATCATTTCATCATTTCATCTTTTCTTCATTTCATCATTTCATCTTTTCTTCATTTCATCATTTCATCTTTTCTTCATTTCATCATTTCATATTTTCATCTTTTCTTCATTTCATCATTTCATCATTTCATCTTTTCATCATTTCATCATTTCATCTTTTCTTAATTTCATCATTTCATCTTTTCTTCATTTCATCATTTCATCATTTCATCTTTTCTTCATTTCATCATTTCATCTTTTCATCTTTTCTTCATTTCATCATTTCATCATTTCATCTTTTCATCATTTCATCTTTTCTTAATTTCATCATTTCATCTTTTCTTCATTTCATCATTTCATCATTTCATCTTTTCTTCATTTCATCATTTCATCATTTCATCTTTTCTTCATTTCATCTTTTCTTCATTTTATCATTTCATCTTTTCATCATTTCATCATTTCATCTTTTCTTAATTTCATCATTTCATCTTTTCTTCATTTCATCATTTCATCTTTTCTTCATTTCATCATTTCATCTTTTCATCTTTTCTTCATTTCATCATTTCATCATTTCATCTTTTCATCATTTCATCATTTCATCTTTTCTTAATTTCATCATTTCATCTTTTCTTCATTTCATCATTTCATCATTTCATCTTTTCTTCATTTCATCATTTCATCTTTTCATCTTTTCTTCATTTCATCATTTCATCATTTCATCTTTTCATCATTTCATCATTTCATCTTTTCTTAATTTCATCATTTCATCTTTTCTTCATTTCATCATTTCATCATTTCATCTTTTCTTCATTTCATCATTTCATCATTTAATCTTTTCATCTTTTCATCATTACGCCGCTTATTTTTCCTCCTGCAGACTGAGAGGCGATATGTGATGATGATGTGAACAACAAAGGACAGGAAAGGAAAGGAAAGGAAAGGAGGCTTTGAATCAAAGTTTGATGATCTTGATTTTGAAGATTATGGCTTTGAGAGAGACCAGTAACAACCTAAAGGGACAGAGAGAGACCAGTAACAACCTAAAGGGACAGAGAGAGACCAGTAACAACCTAAAGGGACAGAGAGAGACCAGTAACAACCTAAAGGGTTAAAAACAAGAGTGTCTGGAGCCAGAAGGAGGAAGTGACATCAGGACATAGGGAGGAAGTGACATCAGGACAGAAGGAGGAAGTGACATCAGGACAGAAGGAGGAAGTGACATCAGGACAGAAAGGCTGAAAGAAACAAACTTTCCTCAACATCCGAGCTGTGAACCAAACACTGTTAACCCAAATGATCTGACTGAGAATACAGAATACACATCAAACTGATTTACTGTTCATCTCACACGGTAATATATATTATATATTATATATTAAATATTAAATATCAAATATTAAATATTAAATATCAAATATTAAATATTAAATATTATATTATAGTCAGTCCATCAGCCTTAAATCTGTCTGCTGATGGACAGCAGGGAGATATGATCCAGACCTCCAGGAAACAACACACACACACACACACACACACACACCAGAGACACCGAGTCACTGCTGAGACCAGAGACTCCGAGTCACTGCTGCTGAGACCAGAGACTCCGAGTCACTGCTGCTGAGACCAGAGACACCGAGTCACTGCTGAGACCAGAGACACCGAGTCACTGCTGCTGAGACCAGAGACACCGAGTCACTGCTGAGACCAGAGACACCGAGTCACTGCTGCTGAGACCAGAGACTCCGAGTCACTGCTGAGACCAGAGACACCGAGTCACTGCTGCTGAGACCAGAGACACCGAGTCACTGCTGAGACCAGAGACTCCGAGTCACTGCTGCTGAGACCAGAGACTCCGAGTCACTGCTGCTGAGACCAGAGACACCGAGTCACTGCTGAGACCAGAGACACCGAGTCACTGCTGCTGAGACCAGAGACACCGAGTCACTGCTGAGACCAGAGACTCCGAGTCACTGCTGCTGAGACCAGAGACTCCGAGTCACTGCTGAGACCAGAGACTCCGAGTCACTGCTACTGAGACCAGAGACACCGAGTCACTGCTGAGACCAGAGACTCCGAGTCACTGCTGCTGAGACCAGAGACACCGAGTCACTGCTGAGACCAGAGACTCCGAGTCACTGCTGCTGAGACCAGAGACTCCGAGTCACTGCTGCTGAGACCAGAGACTCACAAATTCTAAGCGAACCTTTGAAAAAACAACAATCTTAAAAGCAATTCTGGTGTGTTTCCATTCACGACTTTTAAGTGAATAAGTAGGTTTGTGTGTGTGTGTGTGTGTGTGTGGTGAGACAAGATCACAATGAACTTTCCAAGAGTTACCTGCCACAGGAGAAGTAATAATTATTCTGTCATGTGATCCGCTGCTGGTATCTCTTTCTTTCTGTATGTCTCTTTCTGTTCTTCAGCTCAGTTTAGGTTCAACAGACTGAACTGAATCACAAAAGACTCCAACATGTTTTCTCCAAATAAGGTTTTGGAGTTTTTCCTTGTTCTAAGTTTGGAGTCTGAGGTTCAGTGATGTTGTTTTCCTCTGAGGCTGTGAATGAGATTAAAGGATTTACAAATAAAGTCTGAGTTCAGTAAGCAGACAGGAACCTGGATGTTCTGTGTTAATCTGAGAGATCTGACTGTGTTTAAGGGTTTGACTGAGTCTCAACACTTTTTACGGCTTTAAATCAGATAATTTATTTGAAGACGTTGATGCCTGTAACGTTGTAATGAGTGTAATTCAGTATTTCAGCCCTCTTATGTCTTTTTAAAAGGAGT
>NW_027280903.1:0-7500 GCF_046629955.1 Centroberyx affinis | reverse complement strand
AAAAAAACAAGATTTATTCTTACTTTGTTGACTTCCAAAAGGCATTTGACTCAATTTGGTATGACGGTCTCCTATACAAATTATTATAATGTGGTGTGGGGGGGAAAACAGACTGTATCAAATCCATGTATACAAACCATCAATGTGCTTTTAAAATTGGACACCGACGAACTGAGTATTTCACACAAGAAGGAGGAGTGAGACAGGGCTGCAGCCTCAGCCCGACTCTATTTAACATCTACTGTATATTAATGAACTCGCCCAACAATTAGAAACATCCACAGCTCACGGTCTGCTGGACACACAAGTCAGATTCCTGCTGTTTGCAGATGATCTGGTCCTCCTGTCAACCACAGAGGAAGGATTACAAGAAAGACTAAACATACTCAGCAACTTCTGTAAAACTGGGCTCTGAAAATTAACTTACAAAAAACAAAGGTAATGGTTTTCCAGAAAAGGTCCAAATCTCAGGAAAAGAACTTCACAACTGATGGAAATATTATCCAATTCACCCGACATTACAAGTACTTAGGAATTGTCATTAGTCCTACAGGCAACTTCAATAAGGCTGTGAGTGAACTGAGAGAGAAAGCTAGAAGGGCTTTCTATGCAATTAAAAGAAAAATCCAATTTGATATACCAATTCGGACCTGGCTCAAAATCTTCAAATCACTTATTGAACCAATTGTCCTATATGGTAGTGAAGTCTGGGGACCCAAAATAAGACAAAATGTTCAAATCTGGGAGAAGCATCCAATTGAGACCCTGCATGTAGAGTTCTGCAAGTCCATACTGGGGTACAAAGAAACGCCCCGAACTCTGCATGCAGGGCAGAATTAGGCCAATATCCATTAATAATTAATATTCAAAAATGAGCCATCAAATTTTACAACCACTTAAAAAACAGCAACCCCAACTCCAACCACTACAAGGCCCTGAAATGCCAGGAGCTGAGCAGTAAGAAGACTCCCTCTGCCAGCTGGTCCTGGAGCTCACTGCTCTGCCTCAGGACAGACAAACCTCAGGACAGACCTCAGGACAGACCTCAGGACAGAGCTCAGGACAGACCTCAGGACAGACCTCAGGTCAGACAAACCTCAGGACAGACCTCAGGACAGACAGACCCCAGCACAGACCTCAGGACAGACCTCAGGACAGACCTCAGGACAGACCTCAGGACAGACCTCAGGACAGAGCTCAGGACAGACAGACCTCAGGACAGAGCTCAGGACAGAGCTCAGGACAGACAGACCTCAGGACAGACCTCAGGACAGACAGACCTCAGGACAGACCTCAGGACAGACCTCAGGACAGACCTCAGGACAGACCCCAGGACAGACAGACCTCAGGACAGACCCCAGGACAGACAGACCTCAGGACAGAGCTCAGGACAGACAGACCCAAGGACAGACCCCAGGACAGACAGACCCCAGGACAGACCCCAGGACAGACCTCAGGACAGACCTCAGGACAGATCTCAGGACAGACCTCAGGACAGACAGACCCCAGGACAGACCTCAGGACAGACCTCAGGACAGACCTCAGGACAGACCCCAGGACAGACCCCAGGACAGACCTCAGGACAGACCCCAGGACAGACCTCAGGACAGACCTCAGGACAGACAGACCCCAGGACAGACCTCAGGACAGACCTCAGGACAGACCTCAGGACAGATTTCAGGACAGACCTCAGGACAGATTTCAGGACAGACCCCAGGACAGACCTCAGGACAGACCTCAGTCCATCTGGCCCAACCAAATTATAACAAAACAAAAAGAAAAATATGAAACATATTGGAGAGAACTGACACAATCCAAAAGCAAACTGGAAACTTATTTGGCCCTAAACAGACAGACATGATGGCAGATCACCTGACCATCATGACTGAGAAAAAACTGAGAAAATCCTTGACAAGATACAGACTCAGTGAACACAGCCTGGCTGTAGAAACAGGCCGACACCGGCAGACCTGGCAACCCAGAGAGGACAGACAGGCAGACCTGGCAACCCAGAGAGGACAGACAGGCAGACCTGGCAACCCAGAGAGGAGCGGCTGTGTTCCCTCTGCTGAGGCAGAGGAGGAGACAGAGCTGACCTTCCTCTCACACTGTGCAAACTCTGCAGGAATCAGAGATCTCTACCTCCACAAATTCAAATCAATATACACAGATTTTGAAAACCTCCCATCAAATGAAAAACTCCAAAACCTTCTAGAGAAAAAAGAGTTTGCCTCTACTGCAGCCCAGTCTGTCTCAGCCTGTCTCTGTCTGACAGGAGACACACTGACACTGTCACATATTTAGAGAAATTGATCGATTGTTAATTAATTGTTGTATATTTGTTGACATATCAATTGTACATTTAAGTTTGATTAATTGAATTTGTTGACTTTGCTTTGGCAATATGTACTTTTGTATTTTAAAGCACCTTGAATTGAATTGAGACAGAGAGAGACAGAGAGAGAGAGAGAGAGAGACAGACAGAGAGAGAGAGAGAGAGAGAGAGAGAGAGAGAGAGAGAGAGAGAGAGAGAGAGAGAGAGAGAGAAAGGGCAGGGCCTACTATAGCAATAGAAGTTCACTAAATAAATTTAACCCTTCAATTAAAATTTGGCTAAAACTATTCAGCAGTGTAATTCAGCCCATTCTTATGTATGGAAGTGAAGTGTGGGGCCCTCTAATAAACCAGAGGCACACCTCATGGGACACAACACCCACAGAACAATTTCAGCTTCAATTCTCTAAGGAAATCCTCAAGGTCCACAGAAACTGTCCAAACCATGTAGAGCAGAGCTGGGAAACTTCCCTCTCTCTCTCCACATGATAAAAAGATCAATTCAATTCCAGGTTCACTTGGCACAAGCTGATCCTGATTCATATCATCACAGAGCCTTTATAAGTAACAGCCTCTGCCCAGAGACAGACCCTCTGAGAAACATCAGAGAAACCAAGACCTCAAACACCAAGACCTCCATCATCTCCCCAAAACTCATCTGAAAACAATAGACAAGGAAAACAAATGTATTTATATTGACAATTGGCAAAATGAAACAAAATCCATCAACAAATTAGAATGCTATCGTTTATTGAATAGAGAATATTCTCTAGCACAGTACCTGGTAAGCATAAAAAACCCCAAACAGAGACGCACATTAACAATGTACAGACTCAGAGACCATCAGCTAGAGATTGAAAAAGGTCATAAGAAGGAATGGAAGCCCAGAGAACTGAGAGTCTGTCAACACTGTTCATCAGGGGAAACAGAAACTGAGCTGCATTTTCTCCTCTTCTGCCCCCTGAACCAGACCGTCAGACGGTCTTCCTGCAGCGGGTTAAACTGGACCAGACTGTCAGACGGTCTTCCTGCAGCAGGTTCAACTGGACCAGACCGTCAGACGGTCTTCCTCCTTCCTGCAGCAGGTTCAACTGGACCAGACCGTCAGACGGTCTTCCTCCTTCCTGCAGCAGGTAAAGCAGCAGACTCGTCATATCAGGGAAAAACGTGATGAACTGATGAAACTGTTTAGGAGAAGAACCAGTTTACAAACTTAGCTGCACAATATGTAACTCTGCCATGATATTATAGAACTTCCTGAATATTGTAACACTACGTAATTACATTTCACATTCATGACCATTGTTAGTAGATTTTGATTATTTACTTTGTAATTTGTCATTTTTTTTCTTTTTTATATTATCATATTTCTCTGTTTAATACCAGACATTAGATTGCATTGAATCAAATTACCTAATTGTGCCTTCTTTTACAAATTTTACATATTTATGTACATGTATGTATGCATGTGTATGTATGTATATGCGTATATATATGTATACAGTATATGCATATGTGTATGTGTATGTGTATGTGTATGTGTATTAGGGCTGGGTATGACCATACCAGTACCAATCCCAGCACCCTTAAAGTGATACGGATACCAACAGAGTTCTTCATTCGATACCTTTTTTTTTATGTTTTGGTGTCATCTCAGCTGACCTGCCGACTCACTTCACCTCACAGACTGTCTGGGCTGGAGCTGCTGCAGTCGGCCAATCACACGTCGCATTAAATCCAAGAACGCTCGCGGTGATTGGCTGTGAGCAAAACCAGACAAATAGTCATTTTTTTCTAGATCTGTGTACAAAAAGTATCGAATGCAGGTATCATTTGACTGGAGAAGTTTGGATACTACTTGGTACTGAGTTATTTCATCATAATAACAGCATAATACCAGCTCCTGGTATTATGCTGTTTAATAATCTGGGAACACTGACTCCCTGGATTAAATCTGAGGTTACAAGTCTTGGTGTTATCCTAGATTCAGATCTAAGCTTCAAGTCCCACATTAACAAGGTGACGAAAACATCATTTTTCCACCTTAGAAATATAGCTAAAGTACGACCATGTATAAATCAAAAAGATGCTGAAAAATTGATTCATGCCTTTATTTCAAACCGACTCGATTACTGTAACGCACTTTTTACTGGTCTCCCGAAAAAAACCACTGAGAGACTTCAGCTTATTCAAAACTCTGCAGCTCGGCTATGAACCAGAACCAAGAGCAGAGAGCACATCAGTCCAGTTTTAGCTGCTCTACACTGGCTTCCTGTAACATTTAGATTTGATTTTAAGCTCCTCCTCCTTATTTGATTTGATTTGACTTGAGAGAGAGAGAGGGAGAGAGAGAGATGGAGAGAGAGAGAGACAGATAGGCAGAGAGAGAGAGAGAGAGACATTTGTTCTCTTTTTATTAAATGATTGATTGTTTAGAAAGACAAAGTGACAAAGTGTTTCTGTGAGTTATTGTGAGTGGAACAGGAAGAATCGAATCAAATCTCATTCATATCGCTGCTTCAAATCCTTTCATTGTCCTTGAGTTTCCTTTAGGGGAAAGGCATTATGGGAAATCCGACAGGATGTGATACACAATGGTTCAGGGTTCAGACCGGTTCAGACTGAGGTGGATGGGCGAGTCTCTCTCTTACATGATGGAATAATAAACAAATAATGAAAAATAAACAAAAAAGATAAGATGCACTTTATTAATCCTCTTGGGGAAATTCAGGTGCCACAGCAGCAGCTGGCAGAACAGCACCAAGGAAAACAAATATGATAAGATAATAAAAGAGAAGAGGTAATAAGATAAAACAATAGAGGTAATGTACATAATATAGAGACTATGGAGACAGTGCAAAAATGCAAATGCTAATAATAATAATAATAATAATAATAATAATAATGCTTATTCATTTATATATATACTGTATATATACATAAGCAGGAGTTCAGTCATTAGTGTGGATGAGTCAGTGAGACAGTCACTGACTGTCTCACTGACTGTCTCACTGACTGTCTCACTGAAGACTGTCTCGGCGCCAAATCAATTCTTCTTCAGTACTTTTAATGAATCATCAGCTTTACTGTAGGGAACAGTTTAAGTGAGGGGGTTCAAGTATCTCTGGGTCTCGTTCTGGAGCGAGGGACCATGGAGCGGGAGATGAGCCGGAGAACCGGAGCAGCTGGAGCGGTCCTGCGTTCGCTTTACCGCACCGCTGTGACGAAGAGAGCCGAGCCAGAAGGCAAAGATCTGGATCTACCGGGCGATCTTCATCCAGACCCTCACCTCCGGTCATGAGCTACAGGTCACGACCCAAAGGACCGGATCGCGGATACGAGCGTCCGAAACGGGTTTCCTCAGGCTGGCGTCTCCCTCAGGGAGAGGGGGAGGAGCTCGGTCACCTGAGGGACTCAGAGCAGAGACTCCTTCACATAGAAAGGAGCCGGTCGAGGTGTTCGGGCATCTAGTGAGGATCCTGCCTCCTGGTCGCCTCCCCAGGGAGGTTTTCCAGGCAGGTCCAGCTGGGAGGAGGCCACGGGGCAGACCGGGACCAGGTGGAGGGATTACACGCTGGCCTGGGAACGCCTCGGGATCCTCCGGTCAGACCTGGTTAATGTGGCCGGGGGAAGGGAAGTTTGGGCTCCCTGCTGGAACCGCTCCAAGACCAGACCTCAGATCAGAGGCTGAAGATGGATGGACGATGTTGCAGTTGAGCAGATACGATCCGACAAGGCGCCGGGTCCAGACAATGTCCCGGGGCGCGTCCTTAAAGCTCCACATGGTGTAAAGCAGGACTCCCTCTCCTCTGTGACTCTAAAGGAGTTGGATGGTCTATCTAAACATGGTGAAAGTATCAAAACTAAATCCACACAATCCATATTAGTGCAGCGAGCCTCTAAACGAGCCGTTTGGACTTCCGTAACTTTGTGATGTCACAAAGGTTCGCTCATTATCATTTTTGTAAGAAATAATAGACTAACAAAGTGTTTTTTTCAAAGCGGTTGAGCGGTTGTCATTGTTTATTACCGGAGAGTTTTCCCTACCTGTAGCTGCCGGGCTACATATGTCTCATAGATATATATAGATATATATATATATATATATATATACACATGTATTATATAGTTTACTGTCAGCAGTCTGGAGAGTCGATCAGATACTGAACATTTCCAAAAGAATTTCATGGAAAGAACAAAACTATAAACTATTTACTGGAGAAATAATAGGCAGAGGTCAATATCAGAAGTCATTATTCATATAATTATATAATATAGTTATTTGTTGAATTCTTAATTCATTTTGGTTAATTTCTAATTTTCTATATAACTGCTACATAATTTCATGGTTCTGTCTTAGAAACAACAGAAAAAACTGGAGGAACTGAACAACAGAACTTCATGGTTCTTTCCACATTCCTTAAGAAACATTCAGACTCCTGACTGACAGCTGTGTGCCCCTGCCTGCTTGTGTGTGTTGTGTCAGTCACTGTGTCGACCATGTTGTTTCGAGGTGTCAGAGGAGCTGATTGTAGTGTCCATCCAGATCTGGAGCACCTGGCCCAGTGCTCTACAGGATAGAAAAGTCCCAGCTTCCAGCGGGACTCCTTCTCTTCCCTGCCAGTGCCTGCACCCTTTTGTTTTGCTTTGCCTTTATTTTGCGTTTACTCCACAACACCCCACACCACACTGTCCACACACATCCACACGAGCACTACTGATGTCACTGACTAACACACCTCATATCCAAAGTTACCCTGCAGTTTATTTTCTTTAGTACAATAAATAATTTGTATTTATTGGCAGTCGGTGTCTTTTCCCGTTTTTTCATGGCCTAACGGGCCGGGTTATGACATTGTATGTCATGCTATACATGTATGTTTCAGTGTTTTCAGTGTTTCAGTGTTTCAGTGTTTTCAGTGTTTCAGTGTTTTCAGTGTTTCAGTGTTTCAGTGTTTTCAGTGTTTCAGTGTTTTAGTGTTTTAGTGTTTTCAGTGTTTCGGTGTTTCAGCGTTTCATTGTTTTAGTGTTTTCAGTGTTTCAGTGTTTCAGTGTTTTAGTGTTAGTGTTTTAGTGTTTTCAGTGTTTCAGTGTTTTCAGTGTTTTCAGTGTTTTAGTGTTTTCAGTGTTTTAGTGTTTTAAGTGTTTTCAGTGTTTCAGTGTTTT
>NW_027280902.1:122500-158298 GCF_046629955.1 Centroberyx affinis | reverse complement strand
CACCCAAAAATGAAAATTATGTCATCATCTCCTCCCCCTCATGCCAGTTGAAACACAGGTGAAGTTTGTCCATATAACACACAGGGAGGCTGCAGCACAACTCCATAGCAGCCTTCTCCAAAACAACTGAAGTCAGTAGGGACCAGTTCTTCAGAGTTCCAAAAAGACCTACAGTATATTTACACCATCATTTAGTGCAAATCTTAACTACAGCTGATTGATTTGCAACAGATAATGGTGTATAGGTCTTTCTATTCACAGTGTGATTGTTTGGCTGTTTTTGTTTTGGAACTCTAAAGAACAGGTCCCCATTGACTTCAGTTGTTTTGGAGAAGGCTGCTACCAAGTTGTGCTGGCAACCTCCCTGTGTGTTATATGGACTAACAAATTTCACCTGTGTTTCATTTGGCATGAGGGTGAGTAGATGATGACAGAATTTTCATTTTTGGGTGAACTATTCCTTTAAATTCTGGTCTCAGGTTTGGTCACTTCTCAACAGAAAGTGATGAATCCAAACTTCAGAGTGAAATCCAAACTGTCTCCTGAACAGCAGCAGAGAAAGCTGGACTCCCCAACGTTAGATCTTCTCCTCTCTCGTCTCTTTGGTTTCTTTTGGTATAAAGCATCACAAACTGACCGGTTGGTAAACATGAGCGAGCTGTGTGACGTTCACTGACCTCACCGCACAGGACTTCTGGGTATTGAAGTCCTTAAATTTCAAACAGCTACCTGTTGCTGCTGCCATTTGGGGTTTCTAATGTGCAAAATTGCCTAGTGCAGCTTTAACAGGGAAGCTGCACCCATGAAGTTGGATAATTCTTAACATTTTGAGTGTTCAGCTGACTTAAAAAAGCATCTTGACACTAAAAGAGCCTTTATTCCACTAACCTACCATTGGAGGTAAATTCTGTGTGAAAGCTCTTAGCCAGACTTTTCTGAGTATGTACTATACTGTACTGTATAGCTCAATTTTTGAAACCTAGAGCTTACAAATGGAAAAACATCTCTCTGCAAATTTCAGACCCCGCTGTTCACAAACCACACCGATGAGAACAAACTTCAAAATACACCGAGAAGTCATATTTAGCGGTCACATACTGTCAGCTCCTGAATCGATAGCTCAGCCAATAAATTTGAGAGTGGAAAAAATGAGTAAATCACAACGTAAACAAAGCTGGGCGTGGGGGCGACAGCGTTTCAGCAGGGGGCGTCATGAGAAACCGAGGCTCGGTCTCCGCTGATGTGTGTTGTGTATGCAGCTAGAGAAGTCCAGAGCGGGCTGAGCAGTGAAACTGAGAAGAGCGACTTCAAAGTTTTTTTTTTCCTGTCACGCCAAAAATATTGCTGGTACAGAAGTCGACTGTATATCATTTACTAGCATTTATGGGTCTAATTTTTTGTTGATATGAAATGTAAACCCTAGTGATGACCTTTGACCTTTTTGAAGCACACAAAAAGTAGTTGCTGTTGTTTGCCTTTGTAGAGCAGCGCTGTTTGGCTTTTTCTTTCTCTTTATGTTTTAGTGGCAGCAGGTGATAAAAGCGAAGAAGCTGCTGATTTGATTTTGTGGACTGTCTACCTATCCCCTGTGGAAAGGGGGGTGGGGGGGTGGGGCGGGGGATGTACAGTGCCGCCATGGGGCGCAGACGGCCTCTGCCCTGGGCTCAGGCTGTAATTGAGCCCCAGGCCTTCAGGGCCTCAGTAATCATCCTTAACTGATAGCCATGTAATGCTCTAATAACCGTCCTGGAGGCCCCTTTTCAGGGTGCAGGACAGAGGAAAAGATGGGAAAACAAACCCAGGTTCCAGACTCCTGACTCTCCGTCCCGCCCACTTTTCCGATTTTGTCGAGCGATTCGGAGAGTTTGGTGTTGCTCTAGTCAACGGCTTGGTCATCGCTCGGAGAAACAATCGAGCCAATCAGCGCCTTTGAACCGTTCGTTAAGTCAGCCCCTTAACCAACATACTGTCCTTGCAAAATCAATGTTTTTGTCAAAATCAACCACCATCCTTGGTGCAGTTGGTAAATCCGCTGGCTAACCATGTAGAGGCTGACTGGCTGCAGCATCAGTGTGACTGAAGTAACGTCAGAGCGGATACATCAGTCACTAGTGATCGGTTCAGATACGTCAGCCACTAGTGATCGGTTCAGATACGTCAGGCAATAGTGATTGGTTCGGGGGAAAATCGCACCCCCCACACAGAAAACAGCTAACGAGGAGGAACTCTCAGGCTGAATAATGGAGTGGGAACCAAATGGCCATTCAGTCTGAATACCAGGCGAGGGAAAACACACAGATCTTCCTCATCCCTCCCTCCCTCCCTCCCTCCCTCCTCCTCCTCTCCCCTCTAGTTGCACACAGTTTCCACAGGGTTGTCCCCAGGCTCGGGCCTGTAATTAGGCCCTCTGTGGCCTGGCCGCTCCGCTGCGCTCTCCCCCTCTCGGCTCTCCAGCTGCCGGCCACTGGGCAGCTCCGCTGGGCCGAGCCCCGGGCTGGACGGGGCGAGTGCGGCGTCCCGCAAAGAGATCATGAGACTGTAAGGCAGTGCAGCGACACAGAACACAGCAGCGGCAGCAGTCCGTCGGCACGTGAACATGTCAGATGCAATAGCGAGTCTGTCTTATGTTACTCTCTGTTTTGCATCTGCTGTTCCAGCTCTTCACACTTGCCAATGGGGCGGCCGCTTGGGTGTAGCGGCGCGATGTGAATGACTGGTGCAGGAGGGGATCCCAGAGTGTCTTTTAAATTCAACAGTCCACATGAGGCTTTCCTCAACTGTCAGAGGATAGATTTTTGTCAACCAGTCAGTACCAAAGCTCTGTTTTGCACCTGCCATGTTTTAGATTTTCCCCCAAACTCGATGACATCACTAACTCCGAAGTGGACAAGCATGTGCAGATAGAATATTATGTATTCTAACCAAAGGAGGTAGCTGGTTTAAGCTTTTACATGCCCATCAACCGCTAATATTTTCCTTTTTTTTGTGCCAAACAAAATTTTATTTGATATGGGCTGGTGTATTCCATTTGAGGCATTTTTATTCTGATTGAGCTATTATTCTGATTATTAACGGATTATTAGACTTGATGTAAACCTAGCTAGTGGTCCAGCTTGGCTCAGATTCACAGCATCTTCTTTCTCATCACCCTGAAAGGAGATGTGACGACAAAGGAAAGGTAGAAGGGATCAGGACGTGAACTGAAGCGCTGGATGGCATCAGGCCAGAGAGGATCTGGGAAGCGGAGACTGATTTATGGTTTAAATGTAAAGCGAAGCGCTCGGTTAAGACTTCACCTGCCTCTGTTTGTTTTGCCTTAACGCCGGCCGCCTGCCGGGTGTGTGTGGAGAAGAGAAACGAGGAGTGTGTGTGTGTGTTGGAGTTTCAAACGCACACACACACGCTTCCCTAAGATATTGTTAGTCGTTTCAGCGCTGTCTAGTCCTATTAACCATTGAATTGTTTCTTTGAGGTTCACAGTTTCTCAGCACTTTTACATGATGAAAAAGTCCTAAATACAGTATATTAAATTAATTTACTTGTTATTTAGGTATTGGGAGAATATACTGGAACATATTTTCCTTTGCTGAGTGAAATCACATTAATTTAGACATTCATAAAGGACATGATCCCCTTTTTTATTGTAAAGCAGAACATTTTATAAGCAATCAGACATTTGTGTTGAACATATAACATCTCTTGATATATATACAATATATAAAAAATGATCTATGTGCATATGAAAAAAAACATTAATTCAGTTTTCCTCTTAAATGTCAACAGCCTTGACACGTTTCTAGTTATTTATACATTTTAGTGACTTGATAAATGTGTTGAGTAGCACTGATGATGGTCTGAGGACTGAAACATTTGTTGCTATCAATTCATGCTTGTGCACCGGAGCACTTTTTTCATTAGATTCATTAAATTCATTATGCCTCATAATTCTCATGTTCAAAATATGCAAATACATCTCTATACACTCTATTGTGATTCAGTGTTACACAAAATATGCTCCTCCAGTTCGATTCAAAGAGCTGACCCCAGTAGTCAGGGTTCAACCGGAAAGCGGCACGCCGGTCTCGTATTTGGGACAGGAAGCTGAGGTTAACAACAAAAAAACGAGGATGAGGATGAAGAGGATGAGGGAGAGTAAATATGAGACACGCCGGCACCAATCCCCCCCCCCCACTCCGGCGCTCCAGACCCCTTGAAAAACGGCCCCTCAAAAACAACAACAGCCCGTCTAAAAGCGGAGCTGTTTACCAGCTAATAATAGGGGCGACACCAACTCTCCTGCCCCCTAACTCCACCCCTCCCTTTCACCCCCTCTGCCTTCCTTTCTTGGTCGGGGCTGCGGGCGAGGTGAGATGCCAGGGGGCTCGATGCCCTGCAGTCTGCCAGCCTGGAGGAGGGAGGGAGGGAGGGGGGGGTGGAGTTAGGGGGCGTGGCCAGCAGGTGAGCGCTCCTCCTCTTCCTCCTCCTCCTCCTCCTCCTCCTTTCCCTGGTTGGAGGACTTTGCTCTTTTTACGAGAGCGGCGAGGCCAGAGGAACTTTCCAGAAGAGCGTTACACAGCATGAAAAAAATGGTTAAAGGTTATTGACCCGTAGGAGTCACTTTGTACCTTTTTTCTTTTTTTTTTTTTTTATTATTCCTCAGTTAGCATTCCTTTCTCGTCACCTTCCTACCGGCTGAGGAACAGCAGATAATATGCTCTACTAGCCGCTGTGCTCATTTCATACGTTTCCTGACAGACGGAGGAGAGGGGTGGAGCTTTAGCGGTTCAAATAAGACGAAGGCAGTTGATTTCAGCGATCCAGCAAATTGAGCTTAGTGTTTCAGATCATATAATCTGAAGTGAGGCGGTTGGCAGCGGGAGAGAGAGGGGGATGTTGGGGGGGGGAGGAAAGTGAATAAGAGAGAGAAGAACGTCGGCTTTCTGCTGGCTTTCTCTCCCCGGAGCACATTGGTTTCTCTGTGCCCAAAGGAGAACTAAGGCTCACCAGAGCATACATTTATTTTTACGATATTTAAACAAACAAATAACAAAAATAAATCAATGCGAAACCTCGAAACCTGACCAAAGTGTGTTTAGGAGCCCCTTCTCCCTGACAGCGAGCGAGAGACCACCAATTTCTCCTGGTCAATATTTGAGGAGCTAATTTGGAGAGTTTGTCCTCTCCGTTCGGTGGGGGGGTGGGGGGGTGGGGGGGGGGCGGAGGGGAAAAAAAGCAGGATTTAGTGAATAGCGTGTGTTTTTCTACGCGTCGGCCGTGCGTTCGCATAATGTCGCATGAGTTTACACGCACCCTTATCTGTCAGGCCTGCGGTCGCCCCGAGTGTGTGCGCATACATGATCTGTGCACGCGCTTCCTGCCTCCGGTCGCGTTGTTCCTGCTCGCCGGTCTACCTGCGGTCAGCTGTGCCAATAATGCAGCTTTGATTAGAGGCTTATCGCAGCCCGGTCGCACCCTTCATCACACCTCGGGCCATGTGACCGCCATACCTGGGCCGTAAAACAAACATACCCGAAGGGCACCAGACCGGGGCCGAGAGGAAGCTTGAAATCACGGCTGCGATATGTGCACTTGATGATTGCATGTTCATTTTTATATTGCTTTATTGGTGCGGCTGCCTCACTTAACAGCCATCTCTAAATCCAGAGTTGATTCACTTCTGTTTATTCAGGGTTTCTATCCAGGCCTGAAAAGTCTGGAAGAGTATGGAAACAGAATTTGATTGATATATTCTTTATCTTGTTTCTTTTTCATTGTCTGGAAGTGTTTTTATTGTGTCTTTGTGTTTTATTTTGTGTCTTATATGCCTAGCTGCAAGCCAAATTTCCCTTAATAAAGATACTGAAATACTGTTGAGGTCCAATACACAACAAATGATATGTAGTTGTTTGACAGATATGGTGATGATATGTAGTTTTCTGTCAAATTGACTCATCTGCCACTATCTACATATTGACCAAAGGTCAAAATCCCAAATGCAAATACTGTCAAGAAATTCAAACTTGATAAAAGTACAGGACTGCCAGTGATTTTCCTAATAAGACAATTGAAGTCTACATTTCCAAAATAGCATTTTATATATCTGCTATGGGGGAAAAAATAACCTGAAGTTCATCATTCAGTATCTCTGAAATAGATATCCAGTCTGGAAAAGTAATGGGTAATGATTTTGTAAACCAAGACCTAAGTGAGCTATCTAATCTATTTGAATTCTGTGTTATCAATCATTTTGGATGTGCAGGTATCACTTCTTTCAACTGGTACATCTCATTTTGTTCTCTCCTTGTTCTCTTTTTTTTAATCTTTATTTTCACATCTTGATTCTGTAGCGTTTTTGTTGTATTGTTTTCCAATTTGTCTATAAGTTATACGTTTGTTTTTTTTTATCTCACCTGCACAATTTGTTTCACTTTTTATTTTGTTATTTTCCTACTACTTTCCTTCATTTATCTTCCCCATCTTTCTAACTCACTCCCCTCCTCTCTCCCTCAGGCTCTGCCACAGGTGTGCTCTGGGCAGCAGGAGGGTTTGGGGTTCGATGCCGAGCTCCAGGATCTGTACAGGACCATCGTCGCCCACGGAAACACGAATACACGTAAACGCAAACTGTCAGAGAGACGTTCCTCCGAGGAGAACCGGCCCGCCACCGCTGAGGAACCTGAGCTCGCCCCGTCTCCAGGTCTGATCCATACCTACACAACTCAATTTTTACTTTAAAGGCTTTGCAATTAACAAAATCACAAGTTCAGAACGCAGCAATTATTCATTAGAGGGAAAGGTGTTTCTCATGATCTCATTATAACACAATGAGCAAATCCTAACCGTCAGCCTCTCATTCTCCACCCTCAATGTTTCTTCCAAAGTGCTGAAAGCCAAATTTTTTTAGAAAAAGCACTGTGAAGATATATATATATATATATATATATATATATATATATATATATATATATATATAAATCTTGTCACACAGATCAAACCTGTTGATTTGTGTGACAGTCTCTCTAAACCAGTGATTCTCAACCTTTTTCATATTAAGGACCCCTAATTTAGTCCACATTAGAGCCACTGACCCCCATTTGATGAGATTTTGTCTCTTGGACCCAAATCTGAGAATATTTTCATTGTTAGATATAATTTTGTCCAGAGTACCATGACTATGTGTATTGAAAGTAGAGAGATAACAGTGAAACTATGATCAAAATAGTCATTCTTCTACATTCTCTAATTGTGTTAATTTCTTGTAAATTAAATAATGGGGTGAAATTTAACATTATCAGTTTGCTGGGGACCCCCTGGAACCCCCTCAAGGATCCCTGGTGGTCCCCGGACCCCTTGTGGTCCCCGGACCGCACGTTGAGAACCACTGCTCTAAACACAGTGTCATAATGCAGTCCGATATTCCTCACCACTCATCAGATCCCAGTCACCCAGTTACACACACACACACACACACACACACACACACATTAGTGATATGTGGGCAGGAGAAAATAAAGTAATAGCTATACAACCACGAATATATGGTACGTTTTATGACTAACAGAGATAATAGTGGAAAAAATCACAACACTTGGGGAAAACCTTCATGAAAAACTGCAAAATGAAGAGTTCAAAAACAAGAGAAAGGAAGGATGGAAAAGCGCAGTGTGGGAGAAATGTTTTGCAGCGGTTCAGGATGGCGCTGCTGGTGACAGCTGTGTCATCTGTAATGAATGAGGAGAAATCTACATGTATGACCGACCGACATAACACGGGAACCTTAGACATGACAACACATGTATGTGAGCGAGGAAAACAACATGTCATCTTACATTCATGTGGACGGCAGCAACATTTGTTTATGACAGTAAACGTTTTTTGGTTGGAAATCACTTAGTCTGGTAGATCATTATTTTATCATTTTATCATTATCGGGCAATATAATTTATAATATTATTAATTATTACATACATTGCTATACGATTTATAGAATTATGAGTCAATTTTATAGTGGTTTAAGATACGTTCTTTGACATAGGGCTGGGTGATAATTCAATATTATCATTTATCGCCTTTCAGTGGAATCATATCGTGATGATATGAAGATATTTTAATATCGTGAC
The DNA here is from genome assembly GCF_046629955.1 of Centroberyx affinis. NCBI lineage: Eukaryota > Metazoa > Chordata > Actinopteri > Beryciformes > Berycidae > Centroberyx > Centroberyx affinis. The sequence goes on along the minus strand of NW_027280902.1, from coordinate 150,178 downwards.
ACATCTCTGCTGTCTAAATTGATGATGACAAGCAAATTTTACTTAAAAACTGATAAAATGAGGTATGGTAGGAATATTATTTGAATATTTCTGTTTTGTTTGACATCACACCTAACATCACCATTCAGTTCAATGAGATGAACATTAATTTGATTATTTAACGTGATTTCGCATACATGAACCATATCCTGATATATATTGATATCGAGAAAAATCCTTATGATTATCATGATATTTATTTCAACCATATCGCCCAGCCCTACTTTTACATTTTAACCTTTTTGAGTAGTGCGTGTTAGTTCCTGATCTCTGGAGTTGACCTGCACATCACTAATACACACACACACACACACACACACACACACACACACACACACACACACAGAGTAATCCCACTGTCAGTGTGTGTATGTGTGAACGTCCATGTCTCCGTACTCCAGGTGAGGCGGCTGTGAGCAGTGAAGCAGGTGAAGGAGACAGAGAGCAGAGCCGGAATGGCCCGAGGGATACAGCTGGAGCCAAGATGGCCGCCGGAACCGCGGAACAACAGGTACCGCAGGGAGGAGAGATCAGCAGCACGGCCTTTATCATTCTCATAGATTCCCATTCTAATCTAAAATGAATCTAAACACTTTTCTTAAAGTTTGAAAAACAACCTACATGGTTTGTTTGTAAATTTAGCAGATCGTCTTAGTTTTGACTTGATTATTTATTGCATTGTTGTCTTATACAAATATGTGAGTCAGCTTTTGCCTCCTCATTAACTCCTACAAATAAGTTGTTATGGAAATGCCCTGTGTTCACCTTTTCTGGCAATGTAATTTCTCAGTTACATCATTCAATCCTGAAAATAAAACAAAAAAGGAAATCATAGTAAACTTAAACAACTTTTCCAACTGTAAAACAGACTATTGTGGGTGATTTTTACTTTGAGTTCAGAAAGAATGGCAGTTGGAGGCGTTAATAATGACATTATTAATAACAGAAGTTTGACAAAATGGAAGAAGTGATAAGGCAGACGGCTAATACAACTATATCCACAATATATCCACAAATGGAAGAGCTGAACCTAGTGTGTTGAATGAGCTTATTTATTAAAAAAAGGGTCAAGGAATTAGCCTTGATGCCCAAACAGCACCTCTTGGAAGTGGGACAGAACCAAAAATTCCTGGTGGATCCTTCCAGAACCAAACTGTGAACTAGACTGAATGGAAAAGCGTACAGTACACCAGTATGTCCACTCATCCTCTGCTCTCCCTCTGTCCTCTGCAGTCTCTACCTGTCGCGGCCGATCCTGCAGAGCGACCCGCCCCCAGACCAAAGAAGAAGAAAGCCGCTGGACTCTTCAGATGAGCCGCAGCAGTAGGAAGCAATAGACGACAAATAAGGAGTTAATTTCCAAAGTGCTCTATTTCCATTAGTGTTGCAAACTGTGTCTTGTTTTTAATATTCTGCTTTCAAGAAGGAGACTTTTTTTAGTTAGGACACCCGCTACTTTTAATTGGTTTGATTGGTTTATGGAGAAGGTTTTTATGTGGAAAATGTATTTCAATAAATAATGTTTTTATATTTTAATGATTTTGTGCTATGATGCATCGAACACCAACTCATGGCCTTTGGCTCGGATTTTTACCTTTTAAGTCATGATAATTGCTGAAACATTCATTGTATATATTTCAGCTGCATTATTTGAAATGCATAGGAAATTACTTTCTATTTTTATTTTGTATTTGACAAGTCTGAAAAAATAACCTGCATGCAATTTGTAACAAAGTAGGTTACGTTTCTGGAGAGAAACTAGACCTAATGGAGAAAACACGCTATTAATACAATAACTTTAATAAGAAGAAGAAATAACTGTATAACACTTAGCAAAGTTACAAAGTGCTGGAAAATACAACGAACAAAACAAACAGACCTTATCAGGCTTTAAGAAAGTCATGTAACAACATTTAGTCTTCTTTTCCCATGTAACTGGATCCGGGGCTTAAAGATGGCAGCTTCTGGTTTGATGTCACTGCTTGTTTCACAGTAAGAAGTAGGAGGAATGTTAAAATGAATATTAAACGGCTTATCAGGAATATTCAAATGTTGTAATTGCGCTCCACATTATGTGCAGTATAATTGTGAATTTCTCTCATCTAATATGAGACACATACTGTACATGTCCACATTTCACCAGAGGGGTCAAAGGTCAGAGGGAGCCAGGAGAGCAAGGACTCTGTGTCTGTTGCGGGGGTCAAACCTGCGACTTTACTGTTACAGGACGGTGTCTCTGACCTCTGGGCCGCCCTGCTGCTCAAACATCAACATCTGCTCAGAGATCTCAGGGGAAGTTGGGAAACGCAAGATGTGTGTTGCAGCGTCAGATCGGCCCGGGAAGCTGAATGACGTCAAACCAAGACGTCTATTAATACTAGAGAGAACAGTGGATTTTGGCTGAGAGAAGGCCAACAAGCCATCAATTTAATTCTGATTACTGTTTTCTTGCGTTATTCAGAAAATCTAGTGTACTGGTTTGTACAGAAAGTGGATATAGGACAAATTCTAGAGGGAGATTTTGAAAGCGGAGATACTTCAATTCTAAAATTCAAAACAGACTCTGCTAGATTGTGCTTGGCCTTTTCTTCTTCCTAGTGTTAAAGCATAAATTCAGGAAGGCACTTTAGCTTCCTTATCACAGTAAGTTTCACAAGAAACTGCTGTTTCAGTTTGAACAGTTTCATTCCAAAAAGCTATATATCCATTTTGGAAAAAAGTTTGTAAAAGAAAAATGATTCTGTCCTCAAAAAATGAACTGTTTTATCAGCAAATGTCTTAAGATGACTCCTAAGTACAATACTAACCAAAAAATTGTGCTTCACTTTCATGCCAAGAGTCAACATGAGAGAGTGGGTGTCATTTATTTTTTTAAATGGTGGATATCTATTTATCTATTTATATATCACTTTGGAACAAAACTTCATTTGTACACAAGCTTTCATGTCTTCTGATTTGCATTGTTTTTGAATTTTGAAACTACACAATATGCCTCTGCTAATTCAATATTCCTTATCTGTATTTTGTAATGTGTTTTGATAGTTCTCCTTCTTCTGCGGTAGACTTCATTTGTAACCAGATATATTTTGAAGTGGTTTTTTTTCCCCCACCTAGCACAGACTGAGTATAATAAGCATTGATCCCACTTGCCGGAGCTGACAGCGGTCGATAGTGCAGCCGCTCTCCTTTTTCAGAGGAGAGTGAGATGTTGACTCAAGGTGTTGCAGCATCTCCGGAATGCTATTGAAGTTTTAGCTGAAAAGTCACTGTTTGCCTGTATGGTTCAGAACGATTTGAAGTGTGTTTCTGGCCTTAAGAAAAGAGAAAACCATTGCCATTTATAGAGTGACCAGTGTTATTGAATCGCTGCCTCGTTTTAACTGAAAGTTGGCATTTTGCATCATTTAGGGCAGGAGTTTCCACACTTTTTCATGTCAAAGATCATCCAAATTGATAAATTTCTAACCGCAAACCCCCATTTGATAAATTTTTTCAGCAACAAAGAAGGCTTTTCTCCTTTTTGTTTTGTTCTAGTCACTTTTAGACATCATCTCACTGTCCTAATCATTTTATGAATGGAATAACAATGAAAATATTCTTCTTTTTGCTGTGGACCGGTCTGGAAATCCCCTCACGGCCCCCCGGCGGTCCCCGGACCCCAGTTTGGGAACCACCGTTAAAGGGTATGACATCAGTGCCAGCCTCTTTAATGGCCGGAGAGGCTCAGCGGTCTCAGTGGGGCGGTCCAGTCTCTGGGTGTTGGGTGTCCCGTCTCCGTCGGTGAAACCGGACCTGACCGCCACATAATTCACTGCTCCTCTCGCCGAGCCGCTCCATTATCCACAGCTGATCTCCGTGCACAAAGAGCCGCAGCTTGTTACAGATCTGTCTGTCTGCAGAGTCTCTTGGCTTAAAGGAGAAAATCCACCCTAAAACACTTAAACACTGTTAACAGCTATTGGTGATGTCTGATATGAGAAAATGTTTCAGGATGTAAAACATCAGCGGTAAACGTCAGGTTTTGGTGTCAGTCCCTCAGAATCAAAGAGCGAGGGCTTCTTTCTAGAGCCGCCATTTTGCACCGAGAGACGTTCCAAAATCATACAGGGAGAAATCCATTGTAGAAGAGGAGAGAGACCAATTTCTCCAGCCACAGGAGCAGGAGAGAGACCAGAATGCAATAAAGCAGAGAGACAAGGTTGGGTTCTGAGTAAGGGGACGATTCTCACTTTTTCTCAACTGGAATAACTCTCGGACTCTTATTCTATCGCTATCACTCTCCATCGACACATAAAACCCATCGCTGAATGTAACAAGTCCACATCCGTACGTCTGGAGGTTGTCGAATGGCATTCTGGGAAATGTAGGAAATCACTAACTGCAATAGAAGTAGACGAGGCAGGTTGAGGGAAAGAGGGTTCACCAAAAAAGTAAATTGCATCACTTCATCACAAAACAGCTCCTGGAATACATTCATCACAGATGTGTGATATATAACAGTGTGAGAGGATCTGAGCGTGGATTTCTCCTTTAAGGCAGTGGTTTCTAAAGTAGGGTCTCGGGGCCTCTGGGGGTCCTTGAGGGGGCTCCAGGCGGTCCCCAGCAACATGACTGAATAGTGACACACAACTGAATGAATGAATGGTTTGATTTCACTACTAGGCATTTGCACAATGAGGGAATGCATAAGGATGACTGTTTTGGTCAAAGGTTTCCCTCTCTCCACTGTTACTTCCTCACCTACCGTGCAGACTGTTATGTAATTCTGTATGAAGTGATATCTAATAACAAAACCCTCTGCTGACTGTGATCTAATGCTGCTCTATTCGGGGGCCTTGACATGAAAAGGTTTGGGAACCCCTGTCTTGAGGCGCGCACCTGCGCTGGTGCTTACGCGTCTTCGTGTGACTTCAAGACAAGAGTCCAAAGGACAGTGCGAGCGCGCGCCAGGCTGGACAGTCGAGCGGGCCGCTGTTTGTCTCCTTTTGGCTGAACTACAGTAGCGGAGCGGAGCGGCAGAGATGAAGGGAGACGCGGAGCCTGTGCCACCCCGATGGGAGGAGAGGTGGCGGTAGGCTGGGACAGAGGGCAGGTCCAGCAGGGCGCGGTCTTCTTCTCCTCCACGGCACCTCATCTGTACTGTAGTAGGATCTCTTCCATTTCCATTTCTGCCAACAGCCTTGCGCCACAGGGACGCATTGAGAACAAACCCGAGAGGCAGAAACCGCTGCGGGGACACCCTTTGACCGCCGTGCCCAAAAGGCGCAGCCAGCCTACGCACTGTGCGCCTGTGTGTCTGTCTGTAGCCCGTTTCTCACAGCTTAGACAGAGAGACAGCTTTGAACCTGGCTGCCAAGATAAACTGACTTCGCCTATTTATGCCCCTGCCTCCGCGTGGACTTGGGATAGGAGAGTGTCAGCGACTGAGCGGACAGGTTGAGATCTTTCCAGCACGTCTCCAGCGGCGCAGCGGCCCCTTTTACGCGCCGGGAATGGCGACTTTTTTGGGACTCGGAGATGAGTCCTGTTCCCTTCCCGTGGCTCTAAAGTTTTGAGGGAGAAGACAAGCGAGTGGGGAGGGGAGGGGGGGAGGCACACATCAGAAGAAATATAGCGGTGACATTTTGGCCGCCCGCCGGGGGGTTGCACACCGGCCCCGGGGTGGAATGCTGCTCCCGACGCTGGTGACGTGCCTCGCCGGGTGCGCCTTTCTCCTCTCGCCGGTCAGTGAGGGCTGCGGACCGGGTAGAGGCTATGGCAAGAGGCGGTCACCGAGGAAGCTCGCGCCGCTCGCCTACAAGCAGTTCAGCCCCAACGTTGCCGAGAAGACTTTAGGGGCCAGCGGGAGATACGAAGGGAAAATAACGCGGAACTCTGAGCGCTTCAAGGAGCTCACCCCGAACTACAACCCCGACATCATCTTCAAAGATGAGGAGAACACAGGTGCAGACCGCATGATGACGCAGGTAACCGACCCGGCTGCCGAAGTGCCGTTTAGCCCGGTTCCTCAACCGCTGAAATCTGCTTATAAGCGGGGTAGTTCGGTACATGACTTTGTGCACTTTGCCCAGTCTTTAAACGCGTGGACACTGTTATCTTTTCCGCATTTGTTGTTGACTTTAGTTTCCTCACTGCAAAAAAATGCCCGTCTTAACAAGCCATTTAGACTCAAATCCAGTCTTTAAATTGGATATTTCTCAAATCAAGTGAAACATTCTGCCAATGAAGTGAAGTAATTCCACTTGTTTTTAATCCAGCTTCACTTTATGTAAGGGATTTCCAAGAAACAAGTCTCGATATCTTAAAACCAGGCAGAACGAGTAGTAAAGAATGAGAAGTAAAGAAAAAGTCACTTGATTGGAAACCAGTGGAATAATCTCCCTCCTTTTGTCAGACTTTCACTCGCTTTAAGAACACGTAAGATTTTAAGACTTCACATCATAAATGACCTTTTCAGATGGATATTTTTTTGCAGTGCTCGTGCTGCACTGGGAAACACTGATTACAGAAGCTGCCTATTTGCACAACTCGTTCTCAGGTCAATTCCAAAGACCCAGCTGTTGTTATTGACGCCGAGTTATTACTGCAGTTTAGATGAGTCGTGTAGGTTCACAGTTTGAATCAGAATCTGCTTTCTTGAGACTGGCGCCTCAGATCCAGAGTTCACTGTGGGCAGCTCGTGCGTAAAAGAGGGCAACCCCGTCTAAAAATGTATGGAAAAGCGGTCGCTCTTAATTAAAACACTATGTCCTCTGTTTTACATCATTTTTTGGTGGAAAAACAGCCAATAGTCGTATTTGGTTAGAGCCTGGGTCAAGCGTGTAGCGATGTTTACCGTTTCGTTTTTAGCCCGACTGGCCAGAGTTAACAGTCGCCTTTTGGACTGTCAGAAATTTTTACGACGCCGTCATTGATGTGGCTCGCAGTGGAATTTATTTGACTCCCAATTTCCCCAGGAATAAAGTATTTATATCTGGCTCTTGTGACCGCGGGCTTCCTCTCAAAAGCAGCAGCGTTTATGTCCACAGACCCACGTGGTGAATGAAAGTGCGCACTCCCGTCTGGAGCTGTCACCTCGCTGCGCGCACTGCAAGAAATATCCGTCCGGACAAGTCGCTTCAGCTGGGGTTAAGTGTGAAATCTTGCAGATATATCCTTCTCAAAAAAAAAGATGAAAAATCTGCAAAATGGGATGGGATAGTTTCACTTCTTTCCAGTGCAAATCAACTTTTTTCAAGATTTATTTTCCAGAATCTGGTGACATTAAACACTGATTGCTTTATTTTAGGATATTGGCTCTTTTCCCCCCCAAATCCCTGCAACAAATTCAACTGTATTGGAAACAAAGGGGATAATTTCACGAAACAGACAGAAATTCTCGTTTGTTTCCATTAAAATTAGTTTCTAAGACTGAATATGAGATCAAACGGCTCATCAAGACGGACATTTTTTGCAGCGCGCACCCCGGCGCTGCGCGTCAACGCCGACCTGCACACAATTTATGGGCTCCAAGCCGCAGGAGACAGCCTCCTGTTTGTCTTTTACTATTTCGTGTTACTTTTTTGTTTGTTTTTGCAGCGCACATGTGCAAAAATAGTCCACTTCACTTGTGTTGAAGCCTTAATTATACAGATTTCTTTTTATTTTTTATCCAGTAGTGGCGACTTTTTCCTGGGCGCTCCACGCATACAGACGCGACTGTTCAGGGGCAAAGCCACACTGCAAAAAGTGTCTATCTTAACGAGTTATTTAGTCTAGTTTTGGGTTTTCAAATCTTATTTTTCTCAAAGCACGTGGAAAACAATTCAAATGCGGTGAGGTAATTCCACTTATTTCCTATGCAGTTTCACGTGTTTCAGGAATGTACTGCAAACATGTGACAGGATCTTAAAACAAGGCAGAAATAAAGCAGATCACTCTTCTCGTAGAAAGATAAATTCACCTAATCCAAGAAAATCCGTGGAATAAATTGGTTTGCATTGAGAGTAAATGGGATTATCTCACCCGTGTGTCCTCTTTTTTCACTTTATTTCACGTAAAACAAGATGTGAGACTCCACACAGGACTAAATGACCCGTTCAGATGGATATTTTTTGCAGTGCATAGGTGTGCATAGGCGCATGTTGTCAGCCTATGCGTCCAATGTTTGTGCAGCCCGTGGTTTAGTGCTAAAACCGCTCCTACAGAAACCCCCGTCGATCTGTATACCTTGAAAGGAAAACCAACAAAATCCATCGTCTGATTTATGAACTCCAGCTCGTTGCTCTGACCGCAGAGAAGAAAAAAAATAAGACGTTAAAATCCACACTACACTGTGAAAAGGCATCTATGGCCGCTGAGCCAGGAGCTATTCTTATCACAGGCCGGAGAGCCGACATGGAAAAAGACATTTATAGGTTTTAATTCCGCCGTTTTCACTCTTAATAGACTGAGATTCATAAGATGCTGCATCACTAAGAAAGGCTTTCAGAGGCAGCGGCAGCCTGAAGGAGAACAGTCTGGTCCCTTAACAACATGACAAATGTCCCACTAACATGATTTAACAAGTCTCAAGTGACTGGATTTTCCACTTTTTCATTTCATTTACTGAGTGAGATTTGACTCGGGTTCATGGCAGTGTCAGTAGCTGAGATGTCACCCATTAAAACAGGTAAACGTGTCCCCTACGAATGATGCAGGCACTCCTTGGGCCAATCAGAAACAAGATGCATCATCCCTCCATGCTTCATCAAAATCTGAGCACTGGTGTAGCAGTTTTGGCCTTTCAAAGTTTTAATTTTGACCTTTAATTATAGCGTTCCCAGGCCAATCAGTGTAATTCAGTGTAAGAATAGCTGGATGTGAGTGGCAAGTTTCATCTCAATCAGACTTACAGTGAAGGAGTTATGGCCTTTTAAAGGTTTAATTTAATTTAATTATAGCGCCCCCATCAGACCAATTAATGTAATTTTTCTAAGCAGTTTGCTCACAAAAGATGACATGATTGCGTAAAAAAAACGGCAGAAAACAGCGGCAACAACAAGTTTCGTAAAATTCGGACCAGTCGTGTTTAGACGTCAGAGTTAAATATTTTGATTTTATTGGTAGCGCCCCCTTCAGGCCAATTAGTGTAAATTTTCTAAACACCAGAACCCCAAACGCGTCATCCCTCCAAGTTTCGTCACAACCAGATCACCTGAGACGTCCCGTTTGACGGACCAACGGACGAATGGACACACACAGCCCCTCCCCTCCTCCTCCTCCACTAACGGGACAATGAAGACTGGGTGTCACTCGGATAAACGGGGCAGACGGGTGAATTTATTTGAGCGAGCGAGAGAAAGAGCGAGTTGAGCGAGGCGAAGGGGGCGTCCTCAGGGCCTCAATGGGCCCTCTCACCCTCTGTTTGCTCACCCTCACCAGACCCCAGGTTTGGAGGGACGCTTAGGACCTCTTGTTCATATAGCACCCCCCTCCCACCCCCAAACCCAACCACCCTATAACCTCACCCCCTCCATCCACCCCTCCATCCATCCTTAACATAGCCTCACGGCTCCCTTCGCTCACCACAGAGAGCAAACATTCGGGGTAGCCGGGACAGCAGGGGTGCATTGTGGGAAGGCTGAAGCCACAGACAAGGGGGGAGAGGAGGGGGGGGGGTACCGGGGGGTTTGGTGAAGTGGATGGGTGCACCGTCCAGCAGGCAGAATGGGTCTTTGTAAAGGACCTGGGCCTGTATTTATCAAGTCACTGACCTGAGATCGCTGGCTGTGTTTAGGCTTTACATTTTATATTTTAGGCATTTAGCTGAAACTCTTATCCAGAGCGACCTGCAGCAGTAGGATAGGCTCAAATTCCTAAATCCACAGTTTCAAACAAATAGTAAGAAGTGCAATTTAAGGTCTGGGCTGAAGTGATGTGACAATACTGCTTTGACCAATGATACTGTGAGAGAAGTAAGTGCTCAGAAAAGAGATAAAAGGAGCATTTTTTGAGAGCAACTGTGGTGAGTAGTTGGGTTCGACTGATATGGGAATCCTTTTCAATGGCAGTATTTTTGGATTAAAGCTGCCGATATTTTGTGCCAATATTCTATGTATACTGTATATATATAATCTTGACCATTTTCACACCAAACACTTACCCCAAAAATCCCCCAAAATACAAAAAATGTTTCACAATTGAATTCTTGTCTTGTCAGGGTGGAAAAACCTCTGAAACCGCATTTAGACCATTATGGGACACTAAAAACTCTCCATTGAAACCCAGTCTGACATTCTTTCAGGGTTAGCAGTGGGCAAAGCTGACTGGCCGATATCTGTTTTTTTATTGATAGACCAATATCGGCCTAATATATCAGCAAACTGATATGTTGATCTAACCCTAGTGAGCAGAGGAGAAAAGATGCAGCGTGGACAAAGTGATGAAGTGTGTTTCTTGAAAAGTTCCCAGCCTGCAAGGGAAGATGAGGAGTTTACCAATACACAGGATTTGATGTAGTTTTCCCTTATGCTATCTACTAGGTGAGAGCCTACAGAGAAACCTGCCTTGAATATTATAGGGAGGGGATTTTAAATTCATTGATGAATATACAAACTGCAGCAGATATCGCTCGCATTTTGTAAGTAGAGCTGATTGTATTAGTGTCTTTTTCCCAGTCAGCAGCTCGTATTTACGGTAAATCCGACATGACACAAACACAACATTAGCGCTAATTTTCGATGACTGCTCTTGATGAAAACCAGCATATAGTCTAAGAACAATTTCATCACCTCTGGATTTTCTGACCCATGACCTTCATCACCTCTTCTCTGGATTTTCTGACCCATGTTCAAGAGCTTTAAAAAAGATGAAACATTTGAAAAGGCCCATGTTTCAAGGTGTTTTCACTGCTTGTGTTCAACTGTGTTTTCTCTTGTCTCCCGTCTCTGTCTCCTCCGCCGCAGCGCTGCAAAGACAAGCTGAACTCGCTGGCCATCTCGGTCATGAACCTGTGGCCCGGGGTCCGGCTGCGGGTCACGGAGGGCTGGGACGAGGACGGCCACCACTCGGAGGAGTCGCTGCACTACGAGGGCCGGGCGGTGGACATCACCACGTCGGACCGGGACAGGAACAAGTACGCCATGCTGGCCCGTCTGGCGGTGGAGGCCGGCTTCGACTGGGTCTACTACGAGTCCAAGGCCCACGTCCACTGCAGCGTCAAGTCAGGTGAGAGACTGGAGCCGCACAATACATGTAGGAAGTATTGAAATTGCAGTTTTGAGTCATGCAATTTCCAAATCGCAAGAAGTTAAGGGAAAGGTGTTTCGGACAGTTTCCAAAGCAACGTATTCAAGTGCTGTGCAGAAGCCCTGGACTGCAAGCTTTCATTATATTCAAACTAAGCAAATCTTGAGCATTAGCATCTCATTCCCTCCACCCACAATTATTTGGAACATGTTTTAAGTGCTGAAAATGAAGGTTTGTAGAGAGAAAGGAACCTGTATCTGCAATATTTCACAGTATCACTGAGAAACCCCCGCTTTCTCGCATCTTCTCTCCTCACCTCCTCGATCTCAAAACATATAAGAGAAAGTTTAGAGGTTAATCTGTTTCTAAAGCTTTGGGGTTTTTTTCTGTGTCTTGAGAGGAATTTGAAAAGGAAAGAAAGAGAAATGAGGATTTGAGGACAGACTTACAGTACTAGCGGAGAGGAGAGGAGGGGAGGGGAGGGGTTTGGAGGAGAAACAGTGAACACGGGTTCTAGTGAGAGTGCGGTGCATGGGTGTTTTGTTTTCCATTAACTGCCACTAACGCAGAAAAAAAAACCTCACCCGGCCTTCCTTCATTCACTCATAAATACACCCGACCTCTAGTTTACCCCAACTTCTGCTATAATTGATTCTCCACAAGAGATTTTCACAACGGTTCTTAGTTTAAAAGATATATATAATAATAATAATATAATCCCCTTTGAATAAAACCCCCTAAAAACGTCTTGTCACTCTGCTAAGTATATAAAATAACGTATAAATTTGAAAACCACATTTTCCAACCAGTCCATCAGTGAAGCATTTTACTGAGCTGACATTTAATCTGTATATTTAACACTGTATGGATTAAGTGTCCTTCAGATGACACAATAGCTCAAAAACCAAATGAATTCCTGCAAGACTTTTCACACTTTTGGGATATAAGTGACATTCTGGTCATAATAAATCAGCTGTATTTTTTCGGTGCATTGCCCCTTTAACCTCCACTGTAAATGGCCTGACACACAGGAGAACATTGAATTCATACTGTACAAAAAACCAAAGACTCTTCGACCACAAACACAAAGACACATTTTTCTGTTCCATGTTCACAACCAGGAGGAATTCGTCAGCAGCTTTGGGCGGCGACTGCTTCCTGCCTTTCCCTAACTGTGTCCCTAACATTTCAGTTTCACTCCTCTGTCCCCTGGTTTCTCTCTCTGAACCCTTAACTCTTCTTGCTTGAATCCGAGTGTGTGAGCGCTTGCTAGCTCTTACGCCTTCCCCTTCATCTCTCTCATCTGCCATTCACCCCCTGTTCCCCTTGTCGGACCGGGCCGGTCCCATGTGTTACTGACATGATGTTCTGCATCTGCGTTCATATGTAGGGTTTTGCTGCTGTGAGCTGAGTGTGGCTTTAGGACTCTCTTGCTTTCCTCACACAGAAGCAAGCTTAGCGCTACTTTACACAGCCACATGTCAACTGATTTAGAAAGAGCTCAATGAGCAAATTTTGATCAGTCTTTCTTTGGTGATAAAATAGCCTACTGACCTTATTCACACAGCGGCCATTTTGAACTTGGGTTGGGAACCTCTATTTGGAAGATTAGCATAAAAAAATAAGCGTTACTTCAACACATAAGTGAGGACTTTAGATAGACCTAACAGTTATCAAATTAGCTAGTACTCTTGGGAACAGCAACCACAACAACTACTTGAATTTAGCAGGGAAGTTAGCTAGCTTACTAGCTAGTTAGCTACCAGCTAGCTACCTAGGCTAGACTCTGTAGCTAGCAATAATGGGCCAAATATATTAAAATGGAAACATAGCCTACATTCCTCTGGATTCTTGAGAGCCATTCGTTTCTAATATGTTTTTCAGTGAGGAATCTGTGAAAAGATAAATGTTTGTCTGATCATAGCTGGGCTGCACTCGCTCTTTCAGGTGGCGTTTTCCACTCCACTGTTCAAACACAATGTGAATAAGGTCAAATAGTGTAGTTTTCAACATATTGAAGTGTCTAGGTTTGGTACAATGTTCCCTCCAAGGCTGGTGTTCATATGTACCATGCAGGAAAATACAAGTTTTCATTCCAACCAAACACTACAGCAGCTGATTTCACTGATTAATTACTCGCTTTCTGGTTGAAAATGCCTTTACCAGTGAAATCAGCTGCTGTAGTGTTTGGTTGGGACGAAAAGCTGCGGCACAGGCCTGGACACCATCGGCTTTTAGGGGAAAATTGGTTGGGACGTCACATATTTGCATTACTTTTCAACACAATGTATGTTAATAACAACATATGCAGTGGGAATATGAGTAGTTAGCAACATATATCATGAAAAGTAACATGAATGTGCCATCCCAAACTAGACACACAGATGTGTTGAAAATCACACATCTTTGTCAGAATGGATCAGAACTGAACATCAGTAAGCCCCGCCCCCAACTCCCTCCATTTTACACTGAGTGGTAACTGAGATTTTCCCTTTCTTTCCCCTTCTTTCTTCCTCTTTCTCTCTCCTTTTTCCTACTTCACCCACTTTTCCCCTCCTTTTTCTTCTTCTTCTTCTTCTCTCTCCTTCCCTCCCAGATCGGGTCGCGAGTGCCCAGTCCTTGACTTGATCAGAAGGGCAACCTGTCAAGTTGGTATTTTCATTATTTTTGACTTTTTTTTTCCCCCCCGAAATCCCCCAATACAAGGCAAAGCAACAGTCTCGATGGCCCAGAACTCGTTGTTGGGAAGAGAAATCCCACCAACTGCGGAAAACCTTAAGCTGTTTTGACACGCTGGTGGTGTTGGTGGTTACATGCCATCGAATCCCCACCAACAAATCCCCCAAATCCTTCTCAAGGGCACTTAAAGGGGGCCGCTGGACTGTAGTAAGCAAGAGGAAACAACCACTAGGGGGCAGCATACCACCAGGACCCACATAGACGAAGGACTGGACTGAGATGGGGGGAAATTGAGGGCTGAGATGAGAAAAGAAGATGAAACACAGGGATAAACACACCATGGACCAAACACTTTTCACTGAACCTCAGACCTTTGGACCACAAGAGCTTCAGCAATGATTTGAGGTGAACAAGATGAGCGTTATCATCAAGGTCAAACCAGGAAACTGTTAGGAAAGGTATATTTACAGTTCCAAAATGACATATCCACCATTTGAGAAAAGTGACACCTAGTCTTACGCAAAATGTAAACAAATTACATCACTTTTTAAAGGATGGTCGGTCATTTAAGTCCTTGGTTGACAAGAAAAATACTTTTGTACTGAATTCTCTGTGTTTTAGAGACACTAAATGATGGATTTTCTAAAATGGATATACAGTGTTTTGGAAATGCACTCTTCATATGATGGAGCATATGGGTTAGGATTAGAGATTAGGATTATACGATATATGGCTATAGACGGTCTACAGTACATTGGTTTCTAGATGGATTTGGAGCCAACATGGAGTACATAGACGTTTCATGAGTTGCTGCATCTCTTCATCACACTTTCATAAGCCTTCCACTAACAGCAGCCTATAGGAGAAACACACTTTAATCCGATAAAAAAGGGCGAGTTGAGCTATAGTCACACTAGCAAGGTTTCAAAGGTTTGAGGTAACTGTGTGTGTCGGTTTTGATTGGCTACATGCCCAATGAGAAGATCCACAGTGCAAGCAATTGGTCATTGGACTCAACAAATTACCGGTCTTATTGGTCAGGGGTGTGGAGCAGACATTTTGCAGGTTGGAGTTGGGCTGGGAACAAAAGTTTGAGGTTAATGTGTCTAATTTGTTTGTAATGAGAAGAGGTTCCCATGTCTGAATATTCTGGAAAAGTATAGAAACGTCACCATTGACCATAGCAGACAGTAATCAGCGGGTGCTCTTTGGAGTGGGTGCTACAGAAAAGTATTAAAAACCAAAAGAGGACGAAGTTTCATCCGAGCTGAAACGCCTCGGTCAGTTTTAACGATTCCGATTGCTTATGTAAAAAGAAGGATTTTAACTTTTGTCATCAGAACAGAGTGCGTTCCTTTCAAATCCAGGTCTGTAAAACTATTTTTAGTACTTTGAGATGGAGCACGTGTTCGAGCGCCGCCCGAGGAATCTCAGTTGTCAGATGATTAACCTGCTGGCTGATTTCCCGCTCTGCTCCTTCCTCCTTCAGGCCACTTATCTTATCACCTGGCCTTGGCTTTCCTACCTTCCCCAAATATTTATTCCCAGATAGACTTGAGACAGTCCTGAGGTGTCACTTTCAAGTGCCTGGACGCAGAGTCACGTACACAAATCCCACCTAGACGCTCATGTGCATGCATACACACACACTCACACACACACACACACACACTCACACACACATTCTCACACACACGCGGACTCATTATTCAGGGTTGCAAACAGGAGCTTTTATCTTCCAGCTTGGTATTGTTCTTTTATGTGGAGTGTAGGAAAAAGAAGAAGTAAATATTTAGCCAAAGGGAGTTGGAAAGATTTATTATGTACCTAAGCGCTTTAGGAATATTGACATCCTTTTTTTATCTTTTGTCTGTCTCTCTCTCTATCTGTCTGTCTCTCTCTCTATCTCTGTCTATGTCTGTCTCTCTCTCTATCTGTCTGTCTCTCTCTCTATCTCTGTCTATGTCTGTCTCTCTCTCTGTCTGTCTGTCTGTCTCTCTCGCTCTCTCTCTCTCTCTCTCCCTCTCTCTCTCTCTCTCTGTCTGTCTTTCAGAACACTCAGTGGCAGCCAAGTCCGGCGGTTGTTTCCCAGGCGAGGCCTTGGTCACCCTGGAGAACGGGGTTCAGAGGTCGATCCGTGACCTGCGGCCGGGCGAGCGAGTCCTGGCCTCGTCGGGGAGCGACGGCAGCGGGGAGCTGGTGTTCAGCGAAGTCCTGGCCTTCCTGGACCGGGACCCCGCGACCCGGAAGCTGTTCTACACCGTCAGGACGGAGGCCGGCGCCCGCCTGTCGCTCACCGCCGCCCACCTGCTGTTTGTGTTGGAGGGGAACTGCTCAGAGGGGGCGGCGCCGGCCCCGGGCGCCATGAGGACCGTGTACGCCGCCGACGCCCGGCCGGGACAGTGCGTGTTGGTGGCGGAGGGTAAAGCGGGACGCAGGCGCGGCGAGGGGCGGCTCTCGCGGGTCACCCAGGTCACCGTGGGGGAGAGCAGGGGGGCGTTCGCTCCCCTCACCGAGCGCGGGACAGTGGTGGTGGACGGGGTGGTGGCGTCCTGCTACGCGGCGGTGAACAGGCACAGCCTGGCTCACTGGGCCTTCGCACCGCTACGCCTGATGCACAGGTGGACCGGCAGCACCGGGCGCCACGGTAACGGGCTCCACTGGTACTCACGGCTCTTACACTGGCTGGGAAGGCTGCTGCTGGATTCAGAACATTTCCATCCGTTGGGTGTGGCTCCGCCCGGGAGGTGAGGCAGGAGGGGCTGATGGGTAACAAGACACAGGAAGAAGAAGAAGAACAAGGAAAGACAGGAGGAAAAAGGTAAAGCGGGTATGATGGGAGGAAGAGTCACCGCTCTTATCCAAAGTGTGAAACATTCTTAGCATGAGGGATTGAACCCTTAACATTGCGACTGGGATTTACCCACAAACCCCTGGGATTGTTAGAGCTGTTCAGGACCAAACAAGCTCTGTGATGGACCTTCTAGCCTCTGATGCTGGAGTTCCTCCCTAAGAGCCTAAGAGGTGGGAGAAGGTCTGGATCCTCCTGAGTCCCTCATGGGCGTTTTAAACCAGGACTAAAGAGAGATTTAAAGCTGTGAACTGACACAGACGAGCTCTCCTACAATATAAAACAGACAGTTTTCATGACTTTTTGTGACACTTTCATCTTTAAAGTTGTAAAGTTGTGTTGGATGTGCTGCTGCTTCCCAGGATACATGAGCTGTAAACAAAAAAAAAGCCAAAATTCTCATTGAAGA
Source organism: Centroberyx affinis (assembly GCF_046629955.1). Classification (NCBI taxonomy): domain Eukaryota; kingdom Metazoa; phylum Chordata; class Actinopteri; order Beryciformes; family Berycidae; genus Centroberyx; species Centroberyx affinis. Next base: position 132,992 of record NW_027280902.1, on the reverse strand, counting down.
AACTGAAATTTTCTTTGACACGCCTAATATTTGTCATCCAACGAGATCTATGTAACATTACTGTTTAATACTCCGCAGCTGAATATAAAGATTTGTAGGACGAATGATAGTGTGTATTTAAGTGTTTTTGAGATAATGTGTTGTTTGTTTACAGAAATCTACAAATGTCTATGAGGTTATTATGGGTGATGAGATATTAAAAGATCTATTTTTGAAATTAAATTCTATGGAAATGAGCCGGGGGTTGCTTTATTTATGTGTCTATATTTGCATGTGAGAGAGAGAGAGAGAGAGAGAGAGAGAGAGAGAGAGAGAATATGTGTGTATTGGTGTCTATTGTTCTAAATACCTTTTGAACTTTTGGTGTGTGAGGATTCGTTTTGACCTGCGCGCTCCCGCTTCATGCGTAAACGCGCCTTTACTGACATCTGCTGGCTCTGCAGTATGAAAGCACATGCACTTGATCTTATAACCGTTATTTCTCTCTGTATGCACTGCAGCTGATGAGTGTGTGCGTGGCCCGGTGGGGGGGGGGGGGGGGATCAGGAGAGACTGATTTAGCCCCTAACATTTGAGTGGAAACCGCTGTGTGCGCGCGGTAGCAGCGTTTCCAGACAGCAGCACACCAGTTGCACGCATTCAACAGTTGTCAGCTAATAATAACAACGGCGCTATTACTGCGCCTTTAAGAGGATGGCCGAGACGGGCTGGAGAGGAAACCCAATCGCTCCATATCGGGCTCAAGGCTCCGTCAATTAACGGTGGAAGCCAAGAAGAGGAACATATCCGAAATTGTCGCACCGTCTCTCCTCGCTCTTTTTCTACCCGCCTCACACGAAAAATCCACCCGCTTTTGTTGTTTTGTTTTGTTGATAAACTCGGGCGCGTATTAAATTACGCAGTGCACCTTTAAGAAGCTGTCATCGGGATTAGAATTACGCGCAGCGACCCAAGTCTCTCTTCAGGGGGGGTTTTACGCACCGTCGGTGTCCAGAGGAGGCTCTCCTTTACCGTCCTCCCTTTCGACCACTCTCTCTCTCTCCCTCTTTCTCTCTCTCTCTCCCTCTCTCTCTCTCTCTCTCCGTTGGCCGTGGTCTGCACCGGTCCGCATTCAGAGCATTGGGGATCCCTAACACCGCGCGACATGGCCGAGATAGGGAAAGGGGTCACCGCCGGGAAACTGGCCATCAACGTCCAGAAAAAGTTCACCAGGGCGCAGGAGAAGGTACGGTGGTCTGGTTTTCATTCAGCGGTTTGGGGGGTGACGGGCTGCCGCTTGGTGCGCAGCGGCGGGCCGTTTGTGCGCAACTGCTGGTAAACTGGTTGTACCGTGTACTGGTTTTACCGCACTGTACTGGTTTTATCAGCTCTATCAGTGGGTGCTGCTCTGTAGCTGAGCCTGACCTCTGATCTTCTCTCTCTCTCTCTCTCTCTCTCTCTCTCTCTCTCTCTCTCTCTCTCTCTCTCTCTCTCTCTCTCTCTCTCTCTCTCTCTCTCTCTCTCTCTCTCTCTCTCTCTCTGTGTGTGTGCGCGTGTGTGTGTGTGTGCGTGTGTATTTTTAGTAGTATCATTCGTAGTAGTTGCGCAAGGTGCAACAGGATAGGCGAGGAACCCCAATAGGGGAAAGAATAAACAAATGAAACAATCTGATCAACATCTTGTGTACAAAGTATTCTCTCTCTCTCTCTCTCTCTCTCTCCCTCTCTCTCTCTCTCTCTGGGTTATTATTGTCTGCGCTAATCACTCTCGTTGCTTAAGCCTGGAGGTTTTATTCACTAATCAGCTCACTACAACAGGAGTGCTGTCAGTCAGTTTGTGTTTGTTTTGGATGAGGAAAAAGAAGAAGAGACTGGGTTCATAGCTGTTATTCATCCTTGTTACTCTTAGTTTTGTTTTAGTTTTGTGTGTCTGAGTTCTGTTTCACTCTTACTTCTCCTTGACTGTTGCCTCTGCTCAGCTTCTCTACTGCCTGTATTTACATTTTGACTCTCCAGAGCAAATGACAGTCAGTGTTTTGCTGAATTCTACCTCAACATGACACACAGGGCTGTTGATGGACACATTACACTCATCAGGAATCAAACTTGTGACTTGGCCTCCTCATAGTGACTCATCATATATCTGTCCATCCCCTCTGGCAGCTGCACATATTTACCTGCTTAATTCACTGCTCACAAGTGTCAAATCATATTGAATTTCAGAAGCACACTGCAAGTCATTCAGTCTCATATTCCCTGCCCTTCAAATCTTATTTTTCTTAAACCAAGAGAAACATTGTGCAGTGAGGAGAGATAACTCCACTTGTCTCCAATGCAGCTTCACTTGTTTCCGGAGTTTTCTAGAAGTGAGTGTCAGTCTGTTGAAACCAGTCAGAATAAGGCAGATCACTGCACTGCTGTCAAGAAAATGACACTTGATTCTACATAATTCTTGAAAAAAGTTGATTTGCATTGGAAACAAGTGAAATTATCAAACCCCACTGGCAGATTTTTTCACTTGTTTTAAGAAAATGACGATTTTAGGACTCAATAATAGACTAAATGTCTTGTTAAGATGGAGATTTTTAGGATATCATGTGCTTTAACTTGCAGCTATCTTGGTTTTCTTCTTTTGAAATTCAGATCCAGCCAAAGAGAAACAATTCAGTGTGAAGCTCCCCTCCAACATTTATCAGATGATGTTGAATTTAAAGACTCTCCAGTTAGTTTGAGTCTTTGCTTCAGCCTTTCCTGCTTCTGTTCCAGCCTGCCAAGCTCAATCGATCATCGCAAAAGCACTTGAATGAACTTTAAATAGCAGCTGGCCTCAGATCAGCAGCCATGTCTCTGCTGAATGAAATACTACTCATGTCCCACGTTCCTTATGTCTTAATATCAGAGCTTGTTTAGCAGCAGCTCACTCTTTAATTCATAGTAAAGCTAGTCAGATTGTGTGACTTTAACAGTCAAGTCCTAGATCTTGGGTTATTATTCTTTCACTCAAAAATTTTCTCTTAAAAAAAACATAATGTTAGGCGTTCCTGCTTGGTAGATAGTTTTGTTTTTTATTCAGTGGAGAGTAACTGGAAAGATAGGAGAGAGAGAGAGTGAGAGAGGGGGCGAGTTACATAGGATTCCCACTGGAGTTTCTGGAATATCATTGGATTTGTGGATGTGTATCCAGAGAGGGGAATTTGATAAATTCTCTGGGAATTTTACAAATAGGTCACTTTACAGGAACAAATTGTAAAATGTATGTATTTTCCCATTAGTTTCACACATTCATTGCATTCAATGGTGGTTTTCAGCTCAACTGGACTAGAAACCAGAATTTAGAACTTTTCTGAGCTGAAAACAACAGTAAAGAAGAGTAAAATTGTAGGTTATAGAAGTACTTAGTTATGGAAAGTTTACTGGAACTTTACATGGCATGTGTCTCCAGGATGTGCCAAGTCTCTCCGGAACTTTCTGAGTCGGTTCCCAGGTTCTGGATGCGTAACACCGCTCAGTTACGACTAGTGATGGGTGTTGAAAAATGACACCTATCAGTACTGTACTTAGTATTTGTATTCATTTTAAGGCATTAAACGGTTTGGACTTTTTTGGACTTTTATCCTGAGAAAATTGACGGCTTGAGTTGGTTTAGAAAAGCTGATAAATAAATAAATGTTACACAGAATATAATACACTCTTGCTTTGCATCTGGAAGGTCAGAGTCTCCTCTTTCCCTGGAGGAGTGTCGGCCCCAGCTGTCTGTCTGCTGGCCCCGGCCTCACCTGATCCTGCGTTCACATTTTTAGGCTTTTAGCTCACGCAACCTCTCCAGGCTGACTCACCGTGAGTAAGCGGGTTAAGAGGTTTCGGTTTTGCTGCGTGAGGCGACTTCACACGATGATGGCAGCGGGAGGTAACTGTTTGAAAAGTTCTTAAAACTTCAGTACCCAGAAATCCTTTCTCTGGACGGAGTGTTGCTTTGAGCAGACGGGGAGAATCTGAATCTGCCGTCTCGGTGTTGCCGGGACGCTCTTCTCTGTTGCAGTCCAACCTTCTGATTGAGGCAGATAAATAAGACAGATGTATTTTTACATGCAGCTTTCAAAAGGACACATGGCTGTTGACAGACATATTGGCTGTTTCAGGGATCAAACCTGTGACCTTTAAGGTTTACTGGATGGTCTTTAATCACTAGCCCACCCTGCCGCCATCTTGCAAAATCAGAGCCATGTAATGAAAGAACAATTTACTGGAGACAAATGCTGCCAGACTCTTAATTCTCAGAACTTGTTTTGAGATGGATGAGACTTGTTTGTTGCTCTGTAGAGTTGAAAATAAGAGTTAAAATTTTTGCTCCTTTTTGATGGACAGGATTAGGATCAGTCACTTTCTCTGCAGAGTTTGTTGTTTAAATCATCGCTCCAGTCTTCGATGGCTTTAGGATTAGAGTCCGGCCAGCTGACGGAAGAATTCACCGAGCCTCGCCCGGCGCCGCCGTGGTTGTCATAGTGATGTAATGTCACCCGGCACCCGCCGAGGCTACAACCAGCTCCCACCGCTTCGCGAAACCGGTCAGCTGTGCCGCAGAGCATGCTGGGAGAATTACTCCCCGCCGGGTGGAATCCGGATGAGTCTGGTTGGTTGTGTGGTGAAGGGGGGGGCAGAGCGGGGGGGGGGGGGGGGGTTTGCCCTTTTGAAGCCGGTCAAAGGCGCAGCGTGGCACTGGGAGTCAAAGAGGCAGGACCCCATGACACTAACCTCTCCCCTCCCAGCACCCAAAGGTCTCTGCCCACTGACACTGACACCCCACCCCACCCCTGCCAACACACACACACACACACACACACACACACACACACACACACCCTCCAGCCCCATCCCGGCCCCTTGCAGCGCTGCCAGCTCCTTTCCAGCAAAAGTTTCTAGACGTCACAAATGCTACTTTTACCCAAACTGCCTTTCAGTTCCATGACTTCATTATAGTTTTATGCACATGGTGCCTCAGGGGAAAGGTACCCGATGATGTCACACATGAATTAGCATATTAATGAAGTTTACGTTTGTAAGATGTAAGATTTTACATCCTAGGTATTTAGCAGATGCGACTCTACTTCACTTTAAGTTGAGTTTACCCAACTTTTCCAGCTCAGATACATCTTTGATACAAAGTCATATTGAACATTTACAGTTAGTATCAGCCTGTGGTTGTATCACACACTCTGGGTTACATGGAGCAATGGCTAAAACTACTAAATTCCAACTCAACTGTCAACTTTTCAGGAACAGGAAAAAAAAAACATTGTGTTTTGCTTGATCACGTTGCATTCATGAGTTTATATAAATGATTTTTAAAAGGTTTCATGAACTCAGTGGTTACAGAATTCTTTCAGCCCATAGAGGAGCATGTAAACCTTCAAGTGAGGTTAAAACATGAAAATCACCATAATTAGATACAAGGTTTTCACATGGCAACAATGATATTCTAATACTGCCATCTATACATAATGAAAAAAATCTAAGATTGTCCATAGTTAACACCTCCCCCCCACACACACCCACACACACACAAACCTATCCATCTCATTTCCATTCTGTTTTACTCTCTTATGTGTTCTTGTGTCCCTTCAGCCTCTGACTTGCCCTGCTTGGCCTGCACACCTGTCCCTCCCCCCCCACTCCTCCCAGCATGCCTCACTGCTGGGGTGGAGGGGGGGTTGGGGGGTGATAGCTATCTATAGACTCCAGGGCCTCTTCCTCATCACCCTTAATACCCCACAACCCCGCCTGTGTGTGTGTGTGTGTGTGTGTGTGTGTCTCATATGAAAGGTGGATTGGTGGGCTTGGGTTATGTGTGTGTGTGTGTGTGTGTGTGTGTGTGTGTGTGTGTGTGTGTTGGCAGCCCAGTCGAGCCTCTGGGTGTATTTTGGGGGTGAAATTGAACACCGGTGGGCAGCGGACAGCTACGGCCTGTTTCACAGAAAGCTGTAGCGCACACACACACACACACACACACACACACACACACACACACACACACACTGAGTTAGATTCAGCTCACTGTATCTTCTGTGAAATGCACTGATGGACTGCACACACACACAGACACACAAGTTTCTACAGCTAGCTGTGTTTTCTAAGAAATATCGCTGAGTGACAACACACACACTCACACACATACACACACACACACACACACACACACACACACACACACACACACTCACTCGCTGCAGACAGTAAACCTGTCTGGCTCCACAGAAATCTCTCCCATCTCCTGAAGCTCCTGTGTGTCTGTGCTGATCCTGCTTAAAGTGGAATGTAGTGGACACTGATAGAGCTGGAAACCTGGAAACAGATGTGTGTGTGTGTGTGTGTGTGTGTGTGTGTGTGTGTGTGTGTGTGTATATGAGTGTGTCTCCACCCAAAATCACTTAAACACTGTTAAAACAAAACATCTACAAGCAATGTGCTTTGCTATGGGGCTATTTAGTAGTTTGTTGTATTTTTCTTCTTGGTGGATAACTGGCCAATCGTAGACGAGGTGACATCATGTCCACATATTTCCAGCAGCTCCAATGGAGTTTGATATGAGAAAATGTTTCAGGATGTAAAACCTCAGCGGTAAACGTCAGGTTTTGGTGTCAGTCCCTCAGAATCAAAGAGCGAGGGCTTCTTTCTAGAGCCGCCATTTTGCACCGAGATACGTTCAACAATCACACAGGGAGAAATCCATCGTAGAAGAGGAGAGAGACCAGTTTCTCCACCCACAGGAGCAGGAGAGAGACCAGAATGCAATGCAGCAGAGAGACAAGGTTGAGTGTTTTGAGTAAGGAGCACAACTGTCACTTTTTATGTACTGGAAAAACTCTCTTGCTCTAACTATCTCTCTCTCCACCTACATGTTTAACCCATAGCTGAATGCAACAAGTCCAGGCTGGTTCTCTGAGGGTTGTAGCAAGGCATTCTGGGAAATGTGGGAAATCACTAACTGCAGTAGAAGTAGACGAGGCAGGTTGAGGAAATGTGGGTTCATCAAAACTGTAAATTACAACACTTCGTCACAAAATAACTCCTAGAATGTACTGAACAGATTTATGATATATAACAGTATAAGAGAATCTGAGGGTGGATTTCTCCTTTAAGTGACAATTGAGTATATCATCTAAAATGTTGCTATTCTGCAATTTGCTATTAACTTCAATAAACAGCAGTAATGACTTGGATTTATTTTTCTGACAGCAATGATTTTATCACAAAATGATAAATATGTAATTTTGTCAGGAAAATCTTCAAGTGTTTTTGAATATACTTTAACAGGCGTCTCGTACTGTGAGGAGCTGAACATTAAAGACAGAGAGGAGATGGATTGGGTTTCTGGGTTTCTGGGTCTGCCCCCCCCCCCCCCTCCCCCCTTCCTCCCCCTCCTCCCTTCCTCCCCTCTGACATTCCTGGGGAAGGTCGCAACCCCTCGACCCCCCCGGCATGGCGGCTGTCTGTCAGTCTGTTCGTGGGCTGGAGGAGGAAAAGAGTTTTACTGCTGTTTTCATTGGCTCGGTGTGCAGGAAGCCGGCCTATCAGGTAGCGGGAAGAGACGTCCCTCAGCTGATTGGATGACATCTTGTTCAGGGGAAATCTGTTACGAGTCTCTCTTCTCTGTTGGGCAACTGATAAAAGTTGCCCACAACATTCATTCATAAATAGATTCATTATGGGCTGGGCTGGAAATTCTCTTTCCGGTTGCCCCTCTCCACAGGGAGGTCAAAGGTCAGGGTCAGCCTCAGAACAGCCCCACTGGAGCTGGTAGGGATCCAGTGTCTTGCTCAAGGACACTTCAGCAGGGTAGGGGCTACTAGCCAACATGGGAGAATAAACCTGGTTTCTCTGGTAGAAGGACAATCTCTCTAAACCATCCTGCTGCCCCACTCACTGAACTGAAACACTGAAGCATTTCATGAAGAATGGCTGTTGTGGTTTAGTCAAGATGTTGATATAAGGCAAAAAAGGACGTATCACTCAACATAGCGCATTCTAAAGTGGTAGCATCAGTCAATATTATGTAAGTTAAAGTGTTAGCATAGAGTCTACTATCACTCAACATAGAGAATGTTAAAGTGGTAGCATCAGTCAATATTATATAGCCTAAGTTAAAGTGTTAGCATAGAGTCTACTATCACTCAACATAGCGCATTCTAAAGTGGTAGCATCAGTCAATATTATGTAAGTTAAAGTGTTTGCATAGAGTCTACTATCACTCAACATAGTGTATTTTAAAGTGTTAGCATGGAGCTTCTATCACCTAGCATATTGTATGCTAAAGTGTTATCATAGAGACTACTATCACTCAACATAGTGAATGCTAAAGTGTTAGCATGGAACCTACTGTGTATGCTAAAGTGTTAGCATAGAGTCTACTATCACTCAACATAGTGAATGCTAAAGTGTTAGCATGGAACCTACTGTGTATGCTAAAGTGTTAGCATAGAGTCTACTATCACTCAACATAGTGAATGCTAAGGTGTTAGCATGGAACCTACTGTGTATGCTAAAGTGTTAGCATAGAGTCTACTATCACTCAACATAGTGAATGCTAAAGTGTTAGCATGGAACCTACTGTGTATGCTAAAGTGTTAGCATAGAGTCTACTATCACTCAACATAGTGAATGCTAAAGTGTTAGCATGGAACCTACTGTGTATGCTAAAGTGTTAGTAGAGTCTATTATCACTCAACATAGTGAATGCTAAAGTGTTAGCATGGAACCTACCTTTTATGCTAAAGTGTTAGCATAGAGTCTACTATCACTCAACATAGTGAATACTAAAGTGTTAGCATGGAACCTACCTTTTATGCTAAAGTGTTAGCATAGAGTCTACTATCACTCAACATAGTGAATGCTAAAGTGTTAGTATGGAACCTACTGTGTATGCTAAAGTGTTAGCATATGCCATAGAGTCTACTATCACTCAACCTAGTGAATGCTAAAGTGTTAGCATAGAGTCTACTATCACTCAACATAGTGAATGCTAAAGTGTTAGCATGGAGTACTGGGACAAATGATCTACCAGGACACAGGATGATTTTGGTGTTTATGTTCTCATCACTTAGGCTAACAGTTGACCAACAGGCCAATCTCCCAGAAACTCGTTGTGTTCCTTTAAGAGTGAGGATCTAGAGAAGGAACTGGAACAGGCTCTAATGACTGGATGACACCCAGCCAGCTAAAATATGGGTGCGAGGGTGTCATCGCTGACCCGGGGCAGTGTGTGTTGCAGCGGCGGGGAAGTCCCCGATCCCGTGTTGGCCGTGGTTTCGGGAGCCATCACGGCGTCCAGGATTAGGGCGGCAGGTGGCCGGGGCGCTGCAGGCTGCTCCCCGCGCTCCAGCCGGTCATTTGATCAGATTAGCCGCTGACCTTGCCCGACAACAACATGCAGGGCTAAACGAACAGCCTCGTCTTGATTTCTCCTCTTTCTCTAATCCCTCCTTTACCTTCAAGTGAAGTCGGGTCAAGCGAAATTTATTTGTAAAGCGTCTTCAGTGAGCAGGTTTGTCACAAAGTCTGTTGAAAACAAAAAGATCTAAATAGAAAGTATAGACAGACATAATACGGAACACAAATTTATTACAACTTGAAGTTGGTGCCAAAATCCTATGATACAAATTTAATACAAGATCTAAAACTATGCTATTCGTGTTTTTATAGCTCTTCATGTTGAATGGAAGCACACTTTATTATGCAATAGAATGAGTTTTCATGTGCGATCCATACCAGTGCCATCTGATCAGTCGAGTTATTGTGATTTCCGCAATAAAAATTATCCATAAAAGAGAAGAAAAAGAAAATCCTCACTGTAAAAATCCAAGAATTTGAAGTGTTTTGATGCCTTTCAGTGCTTTAAATAAGATCAATAATAAAAATAGGTGTTGTAGCCTACCGATAAATGTCATATTTTAATATCCAGCCCCATCTGGACTCTCTTTTGTCATCAGTTTCATATTGTTGTTGTCATGCCAAAACCTCATAACTCCAATTTCTTTTCACATGCCCCATTTTCACATTTTTGTTTTGACATTTGTATTTTCTACACGTTCTAAACCCCTCTGTGGGTTTAGAACAGTGATTCTCAACCTTTTTCATATCAAGGACCTTAATTTAGTCCACATTAGAGCCATGGACCCCCATTTGATGAGATTTTGTCTCTCAAACCCCAAATCTGAGAATATTTTTATTGTTAGATATGATTTTCCAAAATTCCATGACTATCTGTACTGTAGGTAGAGAGATAACAGTGGAATTATGATCAAAATAGTCATTCTTCTACATTCTCTAACTGTGTTAACTTCTTGTAAATGAAATAATGGTGAAGTTTAATAATTCATCAGTTTGCTGGGGACCCCCTGTAACGCCCTCAAGGACCCCTGGTGGTCCCCGGACCCCACGTTGAGAACCGCTGGTTTAGAACATTTTCCAATCTCTTGGGCATAAGAAAACCCTTTCAGTAGCCATTGGACAAATTGAAA
>NW_027280902.1:27500-110000 GCF_046629955.1 Centroberyx affinis | reverse complement strand
GCCAATCAGGGCCGAGTTCATTATGTATGTATATAAATAGAGGAAAATTTGGATTCCTATAATAGAGGCCCCATTTAGGTGACACGCTTATCCAGAGCAAGGTTATTATAGTGTTGCATTTTTCATTAGTTTTTATTTTTATTTCGTTTTGACTTTTTGTTTTCAATTTCAGTTTAGTTTTAATTCGTTTTTAAAGCAGGTTTGCTAGTTTAGTTTAGTTTTTATTTTTTTGAAAATGCTTAGTTTTATTTTAGTTTCAATTAGTTATCTTTTTTTAGTAAAGCCTCGTTTTTATTTTTATTTTAGTTAACGAAAATGTTTTTTCACACCTAGTTTTCGTTATTTTGTTAGTTTTCGTTAACGATAATAACCTTGGTACAGAGGGACCTACATGAAGCTCAAGAGTAGAATAAACTTAAATTCCTAGATCCACACAACCAATAGCAAACAGCAAGGATTGCAAAGGTCAAAACTACAGAACCTAGACCATACAGTATGCAACACATATCCATGTACTAGAAAAGTATTAAGTAATAAAATAAAAAATTATTGAAATTTATTGAAAGTTTTCTGGTACAGGATATAAATCCTCCACACCAGACTCTACAACTCAAAACAGACAACCATACAACAAAAAAATACCACAATATCGTTTTTTTTTTTAAATCACAATAATTTCACAGATAATCACAAATAATCACAAATCAGCTTTATAATTATACAAAATATCCTTTGTTGACCAGAATTTATCCAATCTATTTTTAAAAGAATTATCGAAAAAAAACAAAAAAAACTGTAGAATTTCATTGTGATATCCATGAAAAATGTTTCCCATCCTGTATACCTTGCAACAGGCTCTTTCTCAAAATGTTATATTGTGTATGTATATGTATATGTGTTTGTATATGTATTTTTTACTCTGTTGTTTGGTGCTATTTGGAATAATTTAAAGGATCAAAATATTATTATGAACATGTGTCAAGGTTATAATACTGTCTCACATGTGCTAGATAAAACAAGAGCCAGTAAAAACATCCATAATTCACAATATAAGAAAAAGACGCTGTGCTGCGATAGACAGATTTCAAATAATTACGCGATATACAGTACAAATGGGAGTAATGTGTTCACACCGCCCCCCACTGCAGAAAGGGTGGTACTGCAGCAGGCAAGACAGGAGACGCTGGGAAGAGGTAAAATCTGCCGTGTTTTAAACCTGAATCTGTCCAAAACAAAGCTGGCTGAGCATGCAGGATTTTTTCCACATTTATACAGTTTGACACATTAATACATGGGATCTGCCCAGTATAACCAGTCATATGCTGCTGGTCAGTGGGCAGCTCCTCTAACACAGTGATTCTCAACCTTTTTCATATCAAGGCCCCCTAATTTAGTCCACATTAGAGCCACGGACCCCCCATTTGATGAGATTTTGTCTCTCGGACCCAAATCTGAGAATATTTTTATTGTTTGGTATGATTTTGTCCAGAATCCCATGACTATCTGTATTGTAGGTAGCGAGATAACAGTGAAATTATGATCAGAAGAGTCATTCCTTTACATTCTCTAATTGTGTTAACTTCTTGTAAATTAGATAATAGTGAAGTTGAATAATTCGTCAATTTGCTGGGGACCCCCCTGGAACCCCCTCAAGGACCCCTGGTGGTCCCCGGACCCCACGTTGAGAACCACTGCTCTAACAGACTGAGTGTTAAAGTCACACTGAAATGAAATAATTGAGCTCATTCTAACTATCATACCATACACCAATTTGACAATTTCTGCCCAAAAAAATGACACAAAAAATAAAAAAATATTGTATTTTTATATCAAAATCTCATTATATTTACTTTCCAGAAAACAGAAAATCTTCAGTGGTGACATCATTGTGCACCAGGAGCTGAGATAAAAATTCCAACCAATAAAATCAGATTTTTGAACATCCCTCCCTGCGTTATGTCCCGCCCCAACATCCTGTTTCAGCAGGAAATACATCACACACTTAAGGAAGCAAGACATTTTCAAAATCGTCGTTTCATTGTGACTTTAAGTGCCTGGCTGCCAGTGGTGGAAGAAGTACTGAGATCTTTTACTTCAGTAAAAGTAGCAATACAACAATGTAAAGATACTCCATTACAAGTAAAAGTCCTGCATTCAAAATCTTACTGAAGTAAAAGTACATAAGTATTGGCAGCAAAATGTACTTAGAGTATCAAAGTAAACATACTCATTATGCAAACTGTCCCCATTTAGAGAGTTATATTTTTCATAAATTATTGGAATATTAATACTGATTTATTGACATACATGTACATGTAAGCAGCATTTTAAAGTTGTCAACGTGAAGCTAACAATTTAGCTATACTTTTGGGTAGTCTAATCTATAACAATGCTATTTTATAGTTATTTTATAAAGATGATCAAATGTTTTAAATATAAAATATTGATCTGAAAAGTAACTAGTAACTATAGCTGTGAAATAAATGCAATGGAGTAAAAAGTACAAAATTTCCCTCTAAAATGTAGTGGAGTATAAGTACAAAATAGCATAAAATGGAAATACTCAAGTAAAGTACAAGTACAGTACTTGAGTAAATGTACTTAGTTACTTTCCACCACTGCCAGCTGGTCTTGGATTTGAACCCGTAACCTTCCAGTGATGAACTCGCCTCTCTAACCTAATCACTGTGTTGTCATGTGCATGTTTCACTCTGTGTGTCTGACAGTCTGCTGTTTGATTGGCTGCCATGTTTCACAGTGGGTTCACCTGTCTGACCTGCTGTTTGCTAAACTGACCTGGCCTTTTGGTTGAGGTGGACGTTTGTTTTGAAGCTCTTTGTTGCCCTCGTGTGGCGGGGGTGGAGCACTGAACGTGTGATGTGTCTGAGTCAGTAAATCTCTTTTTTTGTTCTTTCTCTTCCTCTCTCTTTTTTCTGTCTTCCTCTTTCATTCTCTCTCACTTACTTTCTTTCACTCTCCCTCATTCTCTCTTTCTGGCTCTCTTAAACTCTGTTTTCTTTCTCTTTTTCACTCTCTCTCTCTACCCCTCTCTCATTATCTTTCTCTTACACCCTTTCGTTCTCCCCCCTTTGGCTTTCTCTCTCCCTCTCACTATTTCCTTTCTCTTTACTCTCTCTCTCTCTTTTCTCTACCTTTTTTCTATCTCTTTCCTCTTTTGCTATCTTCTCTTTCTCTGTCTTTCCCTCCCTCTGGTTTCTCATATCTCTCTTTCTTCTTTTTATACCCTCTCTCTCTCTCTTTCTGTCCTTCTCTCTTCTGTCTCTCCTCTTTCTTCTTTCTATACTCTGTATGTCTCTCTCTCTGTCTCCCTCTTTCTGTGCCTCTTGCTGTTTCTTTCTCTCTCTCCTCTCTATCTCTTCCTTCTTTCTATACTCTCTCTCTCTCTCTCTCTCTCTCTCTCTCTCTCTCTCTCTCAGTGAGGGAGCCAACCACAGCTCGTCCACCGACTCACCACCAAAGGTAAAGTTCACTCAAATAAAGCACAGAGACAGGAAGACTCTTTTTTCTTTCTGTCTCCATCATGTCCTGTAAATGCACTGCAGTATTTACAGCCTGAGCGAGGTTATATGATGCTGAAAGACCCAAAACACCCAGTGACACCCGGTTACAATCCTGACTACGTGTCCAAGTGCAGCTGAAGATGAATTGTATAAACCGAATCTCAATTTTGTCGAGTGAGTTCGAGCTAACTAGCTATAAGCTAGCTACCTTGTCTGCTAAATTCAGGCTGTCGTAGTTGTTGTTCCCGAGGTTTCTAGCTAATTTGATGACTGTTGAGGTTTATCTTAAGTCCTCATGTGTTTAAGTAAAGCTAGTTTTATACATATGCCAATCTTCTGGGAAGAGCTTCCCTCCCTGAGTGTTCAAAATGGCCGCCATGGAAGGAAGGGCAAGTTTATTTCTACAACACATTTTATATATATATATACATATATATATATATAATTTTATTTATTGACCTTTCAGCATTATTACAGGTTCATAAAGACAATTGTCATTAAAAGCACTGAAGTATTTTGCTGTTACAATAAAACATCAATACTAAGTAGACTAAAAAATTAAAAATGTTGCAATTATCTAAGCTAAAATCTAATATATCATTTTGTACACATAGGCAATTCAAAGTGCTTTACACAAGGAATACAGGATAAGATAAATGAAGCAGAATAAACAGAGAATAAAGTGCATAAGAAGAGAGAATAAATAAAGAATTAAAATGCATAAAAAGAGAATAACATAACCTTTAAACCACCAGTTGAATAACAATGGGAATGAAAAAAAAAAAAAAAATCTGTCAGCCATCATTTTGTGTTTACTAATCCTGTGTGTCTTTGTCTCCCTTATACTGCTTTTGCATGCGTTCGTGTGTGTGTGTGTGTGTGTGTGTGTGTGTGTGTGTGTGTGTGTGTGTTTGGTTTAACCCGTCCTCGTCGTCCAGAGGCTCGGTCCTCCTCCCAGCCGGCCCCCGGCCAGAATGACGCCCTCCCCAGACCTGAGACGGGACTCCGACTTGTATGAGGACGAGGACTCTGACTCTAACACAGCCTCCGCTACAGCAACACCGCAGGTCAGACCGCCTGGAAACAGCCAACAGCCTCGCAGCGCTCTTCCCCTCCTCACTCTTTCTCTGGATGTGACTTCTTCTTCTTCATTTCTCAAGGATCAAGCCCAAAGCCAAACCATGTTAATTGTGACTGGTTCAGTTGTGAGAGTGCAGGTTGTTTCTTCAGTTTTCGCAAGTTTCAGGGCCTTTTGCACCTCCCTCTGTCTTTTGGATTCCCTCAGATCCCTCCTCCACCCGGCTGTCTTTTCGTCTTCTTCCATCCCATCATTCTGCCCCGCTGTTGCTTTCTTAGCTTCACTTTTACTTTCCTACTTAAAGTTAGTGCTGCCAACCTATCGTTCCTTCTGCCTACCTGCTGCATCTTCCTTTCTCAACCAACTAGATGAGCGATACTTCCCGTCACTTTGTGTCGTAAACCCCAGTGCCTCTGTCCCTCCTGTCCTACATGTATGTGTGTGTGTGTGTGTGTCTGTGTGTGTGTGTGTGTGTGTGAAGCAGTGTGAGCCCTCGTCAGGGGTGAACCTGCTGGATTGGGATCTGGAGGTATTGCAGCCTGTCACATCCCCGGCCCCCCAGGTGGGTGTCGTGTGTCGAGGTCAAAGGTCGGAGGAGTTTTGCTGGAGTTTGATGGTCAGATGCAGGCAGCTGACTCACCAACTGTGTTTACATGCAGCCATGCAACATCTGTTAATATTAATCTCTTAATTTACTGTTATTCTGAATGAACTAACCTCACTAACCTCAACACAACCAGACAAAGAGAATGTAACTGACCTCCATTTACTTGAAACTTCCAAAAAATAGCGATTTTCGTTCATGGTGGAGATAAAATACATTTCCAGCCTACATGTAAACACAGTTACTGTGTGTGTGTGTGTGTGTGTGTGTGTGTGTGTGTGTGTGTGTGTGTGAGTGTGCATGCATGTGTTATATTAATAACTAATCCTGTCGTTTTTGTTTATTGTCAGTTTAAACTGGGTCCACTGCATGGCTTTGTGTGTGCATGCTCATTCAGGCTCACTTTGCATGCAAATGATCAATTTGCTTGATATTGACAGACCGGAGTGATCAACTGTCTTCTTTAAGAGACACTGATTGAGGAGGGACACACAGGCAGTCGACATTTACATTTTATTTGCATTTTAAGCATTTAGATAGAGGTTCAGCATCTTGTTCAAAAGCTCTTTGACGTCACATGTGGCTGTTGATGGACACACATTGGCTGTTGTGGTGATTCAACCTTTGGCCTTTTTTGCTTACAAGGCAATTTCATGCAGTATAATTCATAGGAGCACATAGTGGATTCATGAATACCAAATGAATGTTTGAACTTTCACCTCACTGGCTCTCTTGTCTCTCACTGCCTCACGGAAGGCGCCAACATGGGACTCCTGGGTAAGCATGTGTTAATGTGTTTTAAAAGGGAAATGGGCCGTCCGCTTCCCTTTGTATTTATTCTTTATTGATGTAGTAGGAAAGCTGAGAGGGAGACAAATGCACTTAGTGGTTTGCCCACACCAGCAAACTACCATAACTACTGTTCGTTTTCCATATTTATGGATGGACTGCGGAATAAAGCTCTCCAACTTTACTCTTCTCTTTCCTTCAAAACCTCTTTCCCTCGGTTTCATGATCCCCATCACAACCCCGGGCCGTGACCCTGTTATACCCTTTGACCCCCTGCCAACCCAAATGCTCCTCTGGCGTCTGTTGTCCTATACTTCCTCCTTCCATCCCTCCTCCTACCCTTCCGTCCGCTTCTTTGTACGCCCCGAAAACCCGCCGCACGCTCTGTGACCCCTGACCTCGTAGCAAGAGCAGACCCCTGCAGCACAGGAGCCCCAGTACGATGACGACCAGTACCCCCAAGAGGCCGAAGGCGGCTGGGACGATGATGACCCCCAGAGCTACACGCAGCCCAGCTGGGACGACGCAGGGACCGCTGAGGGTCAGGAGGGCTGGAACGACAACGGAGCGCCCGCCGCCCAGCCGTACACCGAGCCCAGCTGGGACGACGACGGCGCCCAGGCGGGACAGGGGGACTGGGGCGATCAGGGAAACGCCGCCGCCCAGTCGTACACTGAGCCCAACTGGGACGACGATGAAGCCCAAGCGGAACAGGGTGGCTCGGGCGATGATGGAGAGGCCCAGGTAGGGTTTGACCCACAGGGCGGCTACAGACTTCGGGTACGCACTGTTACGTTCTTCTGGCAGCAGCGAAGAGGCAAAACGAAACTTGAGGCAGAGTGGAAGGCAAACACGCTCTTCACATCTCTGCACATATTAGCCATTTTCGTTTTTTGTTTTAACGCTACAATCTGTCTTGGCATGTCCCCCGTAACCGTCGGTAACCGCTCTCCAAACATTCCCAGATAGGCGTCTATTGTCTACATTAGCCACACACACTTGTCCTATCCCTACTTAAGGAATGGTTAACCATTTCTTGGACTTCCTTAATAATTTACCTGGCGTTTCTCTTCTTATTTCCTGATTCAGAACGCGGTGACCAATGGCTCCGATGGGGAACTCCCTCCAGGATTCATCTACAAGGTTTGACTCGGCATTTATCCTCCACTGACTCATAAAGGCAATCGCCAAATACAGTGGTTTTGAACAATAAGGATATGCACTTTCTAATGAGCTTCCATTATGCACGTTCCAACCCTGGAACACTGCAGAAATGTCCATCTTAGTCAATTCGTCTCATATGTAGTCTTAAAATTCCACTTGTTTCCAATGTAGTTTCACTTGTTTCAGGTATTTTCTAGAAGCAAGTGTGTCAATATCGTGAAACAAGGCAGAATGAGGCAGATCACTCCACCAGTATCTTCAAGATTTCTTGAAACAAATTGATTTCCATTGGAAATAAGTGAAACGATCTCACACCAGTTGTTTTAGGAAAAATAAGATTTCAAGACTCAGTACTAGATTAAATGGCTTGTTAAACACTTTTTGCAGTGAAGATCTGGAAATATATGGAAAATTAATTTATTGTCAATCACACAAGAAGTCTGGAAATGTATGGGGAAAGTTTTAGTTTAGTTACAGTACTCATAAGACTAAATTTTTTATGTAATTGTACCACTGCCATTGGAAGACATGTTATGGCTTATTGCAATAGGGGCTAGTTGTTATTGTGAAGAATAATGTGCAGTAATAGAGTAATATGGTTTAGATTTCCTCAAATCCAGTCAAAACATTAAGGTCTGGAAAAAGAATACAATTGGAATGGAAAATATGTAGGAACCATGTTTCATCTATGCCATGTTGTGCTGCATTTAAGTGAATTTTCACTCCAGGTAAAAGCGGTGCACGATTATGCTGCTACTGATGGTGACGAGCTGGAACTGAAGTCTGGAGACGTTGTGCTGGTTATAGCCTTTGACAATCCTGATGAACAGGTCAGTGCATCACTTTTACTTTAACTCTCAATTTTACTTTTGCATTTACTGTTACATTTATATTGGCCTTCCCTTTTGCATTTACTTTTGCACTTCCATTTACTTTTCATTTTTTTCCTTCATTTTAACATTTACAGTTTAGGCATTTAGATTACATTCAGTTAAATTTTTCAAGAAGTAACTCATGTCATCTTGTCTCTGTTGAATAATATTCTCCTCTACGAATCACGCTCAAACAAATTAATACATTTTTAAAAATCCATTGTTTCTTTTCCTAGCACACAAATGGAAAGTTTTGCAATACTGTGTTTTCTGTCTTTCTGCAGGACGACGGCTGGCTCATGGGCGTGAAGGAGTCTCAGTGGTTGCAGAAGAGAGATATTGCAGCCAAAGGCGTTTTCCCCGAGAACTTTACCCAGAAGGTTTGAGCTGAACATCACATGAAACCGCTGCCCTCCTGCTCCCCCGCTCCTCCGCCCCAAACCCCTTGACCATCATGTCTGGAAAGACACGGTCGAATCATCACAGAATGTGGCTCTATAAATCAAAATGTACTGGTACTACATGATTAGAATTGCGCATTGAAATACAAGGGCGTCTCCATGGCTACAATATTGATTGATTTGTGTGTGTGGTTGACATTGGAGTGGGGTTAGAAAACAGTGCCAGTTAAGTATAACTCATCAATGATCTCACACACATATACACACACACATTCACACAAACCAAGTTGAACAATGTTTTTGGTTAAATCGTGATAAAAATAAAAGGGTATGCATCTTTTTATGCCGGGTTTTGCCCAACTTCACCTCCCTGCCTGATGCTGGGGCCCGTGGTGAATGATGGACAATGATCTAAAATGTTTGGGATGTCAAATAATACACCCAAAATTCAACGTATCAATGCGTTTTTGTTTTGATTTCTTACTCCTTAATTATCGTTTTTGTCATTGGAAACCCAAAACAGTGTGTAAGCAATATAAAAAAGGGAAATAACTAATGGATGTACCAATGTCAAAATATTTTATGTTCTGTATTGTCAACCGATTTTGAAACAAAGGTTTTGAGAACTTTTCACAGTTCCTTGCATGAAGCTTTTGGTTGTATTGTCATTTACTTTGTAACACAACAAATACTTTGACACCAGGTTTGGACAAACTTGGGATCACTCTCAACTATGGCGATGATTGTATGAAAAATGCACTGGTCCTAAACTAGAGCCTTGGAGAACACCACAGCAAATTTAAAAAAAAAAAAACTGTTTGCAGGGCCTTGCTGTGCATATGAAAATGTATTGAAGTTTTTTGGGCTTGTAACATTATCAGAGGGAACAGTGGTTTGTCTTTAAATTTATTTTATTGCCCATTTTGAGTACAGGACTTGATGTGTGGCTTGAATTGAATGTCCATTCTATTCTATTCTCTTCTATTTTGATTCAAAATTTATTTCCCCATTGACTGATGAAATGCAAAACTTAGCTGTTAACCATCTAACTGGGCTGCTGAATGTTTTCTACACCTCCTATAGCTACCACTATTTAGATGCTCTTTGTATACTGGGAGAGAAAATGTAAACTGTTTTTAAACATTTTTCTTAACAGTAATGTGGTTCTGGGTGTTCTGGGTCTCTGTGCTCTCTAGAACTGGACCATCTAAGTTTGTATCAGCCTCCTCAGTGAAATGGTTTCCTGGACCTTTAGTCCTTTGCTGTATGGAAGTTCTACAGGTGTTTACCACTGAGGTTTATGCCGTATACTGTGAGAGAAAAATGAGAGACGAATGAGAGGCAAAAGCATTTAAAAAAGATCTAAAGAAGCTTGAAACTCTTTGCCCGGTTCAAAGTGATGACCAGTCAGCCCAAGAAGTTCAGTCCTTACAAAATATCCTGCTGAAACCAAAGTTTAAACCCCCCAAAAAGGGATTTTTACACTCTGGGAAGTTATTATTAAAATAATGGACAACGAACCCGTACATTTGGTACACAGTGTTACCATACATGTAACCAACGCTCATCTGTTGGATCAAATCTGTGTCATTAAAGATGAATTAAACAACATCTGCTGTGTCATTGTGTGATATGTATCATCCATTTACTTTGTACTGGTTTGAGCAAAGAAGGGGGATTCAAAAAAGGATACTGCTTATAAGGCGGAAGGCAAGAGGCAGGATAACATGAAGGATTTGACTCCAAAACAATAAATATCCTTAAGATTAAAAAAAAAAAAAAAAGATTATATATTTATATATGTTACTGCATTGTAAACAAAGGTTTTAAGATTGCTAATAACTTCAAAGACACTGACTTTTACTTTCATTGTGGCAATGATTTTGTAGGGGAAGAAGTGACATCATTTTCAGATAGATGGATATCTCCTTTTGGAATGAAATTGCTTAGATCCACTCCATTTAGGGAGCTGTTCTCCCATTGTCCAACACCAGGTGGCGTTGTGGTTAGGAACCAGTTTCACAGCTAGGCGTGGCTGCTTTTACTCCAGTGATAGTTCTGTGGAATTAGTGTACAAGTCAAACCAATCAATTAAAAAAAAAAAAATGCAGCAGCTTTGATGTGAGGTGTCCATATGAATACAGCCACTAATATGAGAACATAACTCTTGTCCAACAACATTTCTTTTAACATTACTCTTGTTTAATAGCACAAGGGATGATTACATCAGATCCTATGCATGGATAAATATTAACAATTTTATGTTCATATCGTACAAAACTGACAGCTGAGGCAAACCTTTAGGAAACAAGCTTTTTTTAGAAACATGTAACTGGGTTTTATGTTCTAACCCAATTATAGCGATGTTCTTATTACATAATCCAAAAACACTGAACAGGCTTCATGTGTTTTGAAGTGTCAATTATACCAAACTACTTATGGTAGCAAAGTGCCTGCTATGCTGGCAGCTAACCTCACTGTCCTGTAAGACCAAGCCAGTAGTGACATTTTGAGCTTCGAGAGTTGCAACCGTGTGACCTTCGATGTTTCTGTAACTACAGGACACCCAATCATGTGGAAAACACAACAGAACAGCCGAGCCTGGCCTCACGGAGGAGGGGAAGGAGGGGGAGGCTGAGGTGCTTCCCTTCACTGCAACAATAGATCAAACAGCAGGCCTCTGGGGAGAAGGAGCAGACCCAGAGATCTCAAAAACAGGAATTGATTCTATTCACAACTGCTAGCCTATTTCCATTTTGGAAATTGGAAAATTCTGTAAAGTTCATCAATCACTACCTCTAAATTAGAGAATGCACTTGTTTTAGGTGCTATCAATTTGTCAACCAACTTAAGATACCTTACTGTCCCTTAAAAGTACCATAATGTAGGTAATGTAAGTAGGTGACACTGTTATCAAATTGTGATTATCTCATTTTAGAGCAAAACATCTGAATTCTGTAGCATGATATTTGTAGGGGGGAACAGGGTAAATCTAACCACTTGTGCTATTACAGCAAAATATGTGTATTTATTTCAAACAATAATTGCTATGTCTTATGGTTGCTGGGCATCTATGATAGTTAAAACTTTTTCTACTTCTTTAATACAGTTTTAGAAGTATGACCCATTAAAAAAGTCATTTTTTTGGCTCAACTTCACACAGCTATCAGGCCTATAGATATTCTAAGTTTATGACTTCATACTGTAACTACATAGCCTTACATATATGATAATATATCTAATATGATATACAATAAAGCCTCAAATGTATCTACTTCAATTTAGATACAAGAATCATGATAATTTTACAATGATGACATCACTTGACAGCAAAAATAACATTTTCCGATCTGACTCACTTACTGCTTTCTCTATGTGCTCTCCTCCATCACACTTTCATGGAAATTAATTATTCTTCCTAAATCTGTGATCACATGACTTATTTTGTATGCGATTGTCTAGTCTACGTTTTTTTTATCTTACCCAGTGGCTCAACTTACCCCTTTCTCCCCTACACCAGTTATCCAGAATTTATACAATATTCTGAATATAAGTTTATGAATCTATTAATTTAGAATTGATTTATTCCATGTTTGCATAAATCTGAATATGAATACTTTGGTGTTTCACTGAATCTGCATGATCTCCTCCGCGTAGTCGAGGGAAAGTTAGATCTCATACCAAAGAAGGTTACCCACACCAGCCTTAGGGAGTTAGTTATTCTCAGTATACTTAACAAACACTTCAACTCTGCACTGTTTGCTTTGTTTTCTCTGACTTAAATGAGTTTCCTGCTCACAAGTTAGTGCCCTGTATACGGCGGGGTCAGGGTTAATTATTATCTCGGTGCGAGGAGTCATTGATGTGTGGCAGAGCATGTTTGCACAGTGTGCTCCAGAGCTGAATTATTGGCTTTTCATTTCAGCAGCCCGAGTCTTTTCCGTCTGCTAAACACAGTTAACCCCTCAGTTACCAACAACAAAGCTTGTTACCACGGTGTTTCCAAGTACTATAAGTACAGAGGAAATCTCACGAGGCACGCCCACAGCAGATTTCCCCAGCAGATCCTTAACGTCAGCCGGAGGAATTCATAATCATGGTAAGCTTCTACAATTTCATGGCTTTTAAGCATGTGTTTATTGTTTTATGGCCTTGACCGGCCTTAGCATTGAACAACAGATACAACAGATACTAATAAGTCAAAAGACAGACCTGGCACCTGATAAGAGACATGGACTAAAAAACAGTACTTTGTTGGTTTCTTGCCTGTAAAATGTTCTACCGGCAAGAAACCAACAAAGTATTAATAGCAAACAACAGCGTGCCATTTCAACGATGTTCTGTCTATAGTGTTAATAGCTTGTTCCACCAAAAAGACTCCAAATGGCAGAGCTGGAATGTGATTTTGATTTCAATCTAACATGACTCTGATATTCTATTTTCTTCCAGCGTGAGTGCATCTCTGTTCACGTCGGCCAGGCCGGCGTCCAGATGGGCAATGCATGCTGGGAGCTGTACTGCCTGGAGCACGGCATCCAGCCGGACGGGCAGATGCCCAGTGACAAGACCATCGGAGGGGGAGATGACTCCTTCAATACCTTCTTCAGTGAGACCGGAGCCGGCAAACATGTTCCCAGAGCCGTCTTTGTGGACTTGGAGCCGACAGTCATTGGTAAATAATCAACAGAAGCAGTTTTGTAAAACATATGTAGGCATTTGCATCCTCCTGCTTTATGAAACCATATTTAACCTCTTCACAGATGAGGTGCGAACTGGTACCTATCGTCAACTTTTCCACCCTGAGCAGCTGATCACTGGAAAGGAAGATGCGGCCAACAACTACGCCCGAGGTCACTACACCATCGGCAAGGAGATCATCGACCTGGTTCTGGACAGGACTCGTAAGATGGTGAGATATTCTAATGCAGCAGCTGGGTGCAATGCTCTATGCAAACATTAATTTATTTTCTTTAATCTCTAAGTACCTCACTTCCCCCTCTTCCCCCTGAATCATATCTCCTCTCCTCCATATTTTCCTCCTTTACTCTTTTCCTGAAGTTAAAATATCCTTTTTTTCTCTCCTGAGCACTTATTTCTCTTATATCCTCTCCTAGCATTTCCTTCTAGCAGTGATTGATTCTCAGGTCACAGAAATATTGTTACATCACAGCACTTTGTCCTTGTCACGGCACTTTGTCTTTGCCCTTTGCTCTCCTTTTATTGTTTGTAATGTTGGTGATCAAGGAATTGAAGCTTAATCTGCTGGTGCACTCAGTGGAATTTGTTCTTGATAACAACATTGGCTAAATGCCTAAAATATAAAATGTGAATGTAATTTGAATGGAATCAACTCCTCAAGATGAACTCTTTTCCTTCAGGCTGACCAGTGCACTGGACTCCAAGGTTTCCTCATCTTCCACTCCTTTGGTGGAGGAACCGGCTCTGGCTTCACCTCTCTGCTGATGGAGCGTCTCTCTGTCGACTACGGGAAGAAGTCCAAGCTGGAGTTTGCCATCTATCCGGCCCCTCAGGTGTCCACAGCGGTGGTGGAGCCGTACAACACCATCCTGACCACCCACACCACCCTGGAGCACTCTGACTGCGCCTTCATGGTGGACAACGAGGCCATATACGACATCTGCCGCAGGAACCTGGACATCGAGCGTCCCACATACACCAACCTGAATCGCCTCATCAGCCAGATCGTGTCCTCCATCACTGCCTCCCTGCGCTTCGACGGAGCCTTGAACGTGGACCTGACAGAGTTCCAGACCAATCTGGTTCCCTACCCACGTATCCACTTCCCTCTGGCCACCTACGCCCCAGTTATCTCAGCAGAGAAGGCCTATCATGAGCAGTTATCAGTTGCGGAGATCACCAACGCCTGCTTCGAGCCGGCCAATCAGATGGTGAAATGCGATCCTCGTCACGGCAAGTACATGGCCTGCTGCCTCCTGTACCGTGGAGACGTCGTGCCCAAAGACATCAACACTTCCATCGCCACCATCAAGACCAAGCGCACCATCCAGTTTGTGGACTGGTGTCCCACAGGCTTCAAGGTGGGCATCAACTACCAGCCTCCCACCGTGGTTCCTGGAGGAGACCTGGCCAAGGTGCAGAGGGCGGTGTGCATGCTGAGCAACACCACAGCCATCGCTGAGGCCTGGGCTCGTCTGGACCACAAGTTCGACCTGATGTACGCCAAGAGGGCCTTCGTCCACTGGTACGTTGGGGAGGGAATGGAGGAGGGAGAGTTCTCCGAGGCCAGAGAAGACATGGCTGCCCTGGAGAAGGATTACGAAGAGGTGGGAACCGACACCATTGGGGATGAAGGTGAAGAAGAGGAGTACTAAGAGCTTCAGATTAGATGACACCTCCACAGATATGGATGTTCAGTATTCACACAACTAAACAATGATCATATTTCACTGATGGTATAACTGCAACAAAGTTTGTTATTGATTTTTAACTGCACAACAACAATCTGTAACAGGAATATTACACAGGAAATAAAGCATTTTCCAAAACTGCTACACATTTGTCTGTTTAATTCACGCTTCTTCTGGTGGAGAAGGTGATAAATGACCACCTACATATTGTGTGCTGATGATGAGCTTCTCCTTCTATCTCCATGTGTACTCCAGTAATGAGAGTGTTTAGTTTAAGCTATTGAGTACTATACACACACCTCTTTGAATGCCTGCTTCGCCTGTTAGGATGAGCTGACAACCAAGTGCAAACAAGACCTGAGAAAAGAGTAACTACGGAAACTAAATGGGAGCATGTTCTGGCAATCCTTACTTGGCAAATGGTAGTGGTTTGTCTTTATGTCTCTACGGTTACGTCAAACTCTTAGTTTAAACATATCACAGGGCTTTGAATCCAAACAATAGTGTAAAGTGTTTGAACTGCAATGTTTTTGGTTGCAAATCAGCATTTCCCCCAGAATTTTATTCTTGTCAGGGTGAAAAAGCCTCTGAAACAGCATTTAGACTATCATGGGACACTGAAACTCACCATTGAAACTGACACTGATGAAATTGTTTTAGGGTTAGCAGCTCTTTAAGGCAGGATAACCCTGCCCACACACACACACACACACACACGCACACACACACACACACACGCACAAGGCCAGGGGAAACTCTGTCACACACAATACTAATCTAATTCTTGCTGAGTAAATTCCTTGGGTGTTCATATGACTACACAAATCTAATCCTTTGAAAATCTCTCCCCAGCTTGAAACATTACATACATTCCACCAACTCAATCCAACGACCAAGTTATTTGCCTAAACTATCAATGTGCTATCTTTGAAAAGCGGGGACAGCCTTTTGGCTTGATGAAACTCGGTAGAAACATAAACACGTGCTTCAATATTCTGTAACACCCTTGGAAAGAAGCATTGATCTCAAATGTCACCTGGCTTTGAGAGAAGCGTGCGCTAAGGTTTTCCCCAGGCGCTTGTCCACCTTTGCATTGCAAATGAATCTCGACCGCAGTGGCGACACAACAGCGACCTGTAACAATAGCCTATTCAGGTCACTCTGGGGAGGTATCCATTTTCTTTCCCCAGTCTAAAAACAAGATCTTAGAAAATGGAGGCTCCAAATTTGCAGTGTTATGTGAGATGAAACTAAGTAATTCCTTTGGGGACACAAACTGTTTTTGTCCGGTAACTGGAAGGTCATGAATTCAATCCCTAACCAGGATAAAGTGTGTCTATCAGCAGCCATATTTCCTGTTGAAGTGTCCTTGAGCAAGACAGTGAACTCCTACGAGTTCACTCACTGTAAGCTGTTCTGCATGAGAGCATAAGCTACATGCCTAAGATGTAAAATGTGCAGTTTGATATGTAGCTCACTATACGTTTTCCCTGTGAATAAACAATATATGGGAGAGGTGAGGAACATAGCAGAAGTGGACAGTTATGGGTCATATTTCACAGCCACTCTTGTCATTGTTGGTGGTTACCCATCTGTATAACAACAGCCGTCATTCCTTAGATCTGTGCAGGGGAGCATAGCAATGGATTTTTCTTTTTGTACTCCTTCTTCTCTTCTTTCATTTAAGGAGATGGTGTTGGCTTCTCCAACTTCTCTGGTTACCACAACATGCCAGGCTGTTGCCTAGCGATGCTGCGCTATAAAGCAGCTTCCTGCACTTGTAACTGACACAACATCCCTGACTATTCAACCCAACTGAGCAAAGGACTCATTCAAGAGACTGAAACATGGTGAGGTCTACTTTTACATCTTATGTTTAAGTTCTAATCATGACTGAAATGACATAGGTTATGCAAAAAACAGTGCAGAAAGATTCATAGCCTATATTCAGTTTGTGTGATACCCATTTGTCCACGTTTGTTACAATAATTAAAGATGGAAGTTATGACAAAGAAAAGAAAATTTAGCAGTGTATATTGGTATTTGTGTTTTGGCAACAGCACTGCGGTTTCTATGTGCTGTGAAAAGCAAGTTGGAGACACGTCAGATATTTGCTTTAGTGCTAGATACAGTATATGACCCCATCTTGTCATCAAATATTGCTATCTAAACTTTGAAATAATCTGCCTGAGGAAATGCAAAATTAGTAAACTGTATCTTCTTTTAAGACACAACTGAAAAGTTTTTGGATTTTGGAATTTGGACGTAACTTCTAACTTGTTTTTACTGTCATTATGCTGCAGCATAATTTTTCTTTCATTTGTGGGAGCTCTATGGTTTATGAATTTTGCTCTCGAATTTAACAAGCTGTGGGTGTTAATTGTGTCAGCACCAATAGACTTCTCTTTATTATAGCTGATTGTTGGTTCCTTTTATTTTACAACACTTTGCAACTTTGTCGAGAAACGTGCTAAACAAATGGTTACTGTCATTATCTGAACCACTTGCAGCGTGAATGTATCTCTGTCCACGTTGGCCAAGCTGGAGCTCAGATAGGCAATGCATGCTGGGAGCTGTACTGCCTGGAGCATGGCATCCAGCCGGACGGGCAGATGCCCAGCGACAAGACCATTGGAGGGGGAGACGACTCCTTCAACACCTTCTTCAGTGAGACCGGAGCGGGCAAACACGTTCCCAGAGCCGTCTTTGTGGACTTGGAGCCGACAGTCATTGGTAAACAAATTATTTCCTGATGCAAACTTGGAGTTAATTTGTACTGTAGGTTGCAGATGCTGCTGGATAGAGATAAGGTTCCTGTTAAAGCAGAAATAACGATCAAATTTGAGAAAAGTTTGCTCCAATGTATTTAATGGCACTCTAAAGAGACGTTTAACATATAAAAGTAATGGAATGGGTCTCTCAAAAGTGAATTGGATTTGGGAACCACTGATTGAACTTATTGTATCGTCAATGTCTTCCGATGATAGATGAGGTCCGGACAGGTACCTACCGCCAGCTTTTCCACCCGGAGCAGCTGATCACTGGAAAGGAAGATGCAGCCAACAACTACGCCCGAGGTCACTACACCATCGGAAAGGAGATCATCGACCTGGTTCTCGACAGGACTCGTAAACTGGTTAGATTGTCTGCAATTGATTGAGCTTTTGAGAATGTAATCAGTCATGGAGTAAAGATGGGCTGTTCCTTAATACAACTCTTTTCCTTCAGGCTGACCAGTGCACCGGGCTCCAAGGTTTCCTCATCTTCCACTCCTTTGGAGGAGGAACCGGCTCTGGCTTCACCTCTCTGCTGATGGAGCGTCTCTCTGTCGACTACGGGAAGAAGTCCAAGCTGGAGTTTGCCATCTATCCGGCCCCTCAGGTGTCCACAGCGGTGGTGGAGCCGTACAACTCCATCCTGACCACCCACACCACCCTGGAGCACTCTGACTGCGCCTTCATGGTGGACAACGAGGCCATATATGACATCTGCCGCAGGAACCTGGACATCGAGCGTCCCACCTACACCAACCTCAACAGGCTGATCGGCCAGATCGTGTCCTCCATCACCGCCTCCCTGCGCTTCGACGGAGCCTTGAATGTGGACCTGACAGAGTTCCAGACCAATCTGGTGCCCTACCCACGTATCCACTTCCCTCTGGCCACCTACGCCCCAGTTATCTCAGCAGAGAAGGCCTATCATGAACAGTTATCAGTAGCGGAGATCACCAACGCCTGCTTTGAGCCAGCCAATCAGATGGTGAAATGCGATCCTCGCCATGGCAAATACATGGCCTGCTGTCTGCTATTCCGTGGCGATGTGGTTCCCAAAGACGTCAACTCTGCCATCGCCACCATCAAGACCAAGCGCACCATCCAGTTTGTGGACTGGTGTCCCACAGGTTTCAAGGTGGGCATCAACTACCAGCCTCCCACTGTGGTTCCTGGAGGAGACCTGGCCAAGGTGCAGAGGGCGGTGTGCATGCTGAGCAACACCACAGCCATCGCTGAGGCCTGGGCTCGTCTGGACCACAAGTTCGACCTGATGTACGCCAAGAGGGCCTTCGTCCACTGGTACGTTGGGGAGGGAATGGAGGAGGGAGAGTTCTCCGAGGCCAGAGAAGACATGGCCGCCCTGGAGAAGGATTACGAAGAGGTGGGAACCGACACCATTGGGGATGAAGGAGAGGAAGAGGGGGAAGAATATTAAGTTGGGACTAAATCCACAAAATCAACAATGCTTAAGTTATTTTTTTTCTGCTACTCATGTCCCTTATCTTATGATATCAACTTTGTGAGGAGTAATTTTCCAATAAACTACAGAATAGTTTATTGGAATTTATTTTCATAGAGAGAGAAACACCTAGTCTGGCTGGCAGGAACTGTGACATTCAGCTATTGATAGAATGCAAATGTATTGTCTCTATTTAAGCAGGTGCTGAACTTCCTTGTCATTGTTCCATGGTTTGAATGATAATAAAGACTGTGCTTCCTATGCAGTGCTACTTAACAACAGAAGTAGTTTTTACCATTGTATACCCACTGTTATGCTCCATTGTCTAGCAAGTGAAGTGTCCAATCAATTGAGATTTATTGGGGAACCCACTATTTACAAATTCCTAGCCTCCAAAAACCTGAGAAGGCACAGAGTTTCAGAGTATTTTTATGAAACTAGTGACAAAATTCTAAATAGACAGGGAGGATATTTTTGAATTTTGCAATGCTTACATGTCAAAATATAAAGAGATTTGGTCCAAAATGAAAAGAAAAGTGATATCTAGTCTTACAAAATGATTGACTGGAGTACATTTAAACATGTTTTTGTACGTTTTTTGGACAGTAAGTGACTTACGTCCTTGGTTGACCACACAGTCACATTTTACATTTGATATTCTATGTTTTAGAGGTATTTAACGATGAATGTCAGGCACTGAATTATTTGCAAAATGGATAGTGTTTCACAATATAACTCTTCATGTTTTCAAGAGATTAGAGATTTGCTAAGCATGACAGAAAATTGTTTCCACCCAGACAGAATGGTATATTTAATATATTGTCTTTCCTATCTCTTTGTCCTGGACCAATAAACAGGGAACAGTTTTCAGAAGATGTGTTTTGTTGTCAGTGGCTGAAAACAGACGCGCACCTCTCCATCACACAGCTCATGTTTCCCCTCTTGTTACCTCACTTCACCTCACTGATTTCCATTTAACATTTAATTCAAACTAATTCCTAAGAGAGTTTCTATTCTTTTTTTCTCTGAAATTTTCGGTCTGAAATATTATTGAATTTATGAGAGGTGATAATTTGTTAATTTGACCTACATTCTGTTCTACCTCATCACTATTTGAAGAGTTTCACTCCAAAATGAGATATCCACCATTTGAATAAACAAATTATGGTAGGCTACTTTTAAAGGATAACGCATGTTATATTACTTACTGCTCTCATGTATATTACTTACAATTCATTTTTACTTCACGCACAAATGTTTTGCCACACAGGGCTTCATCACCTCATCTCTGAGAGGAATGAATGAGGATTTTGAAGTGTCATGCTTTTTTATAGAACTGTGTCTGATGATTCTGAATGGATCTATCTATTTTTGATATAGTGTTATCTCCAAAATAAAGTGACACCTTACTGACATCTTTTACTGCAAGGAAGGAACTGATTTGTCAATGTAAATATGGAAACATTGTCTGTGATAGTGGATGACACTGCGATAGGTTAGATATTGTGGGGGGCTACAGTTTATCCCTCATTATGTGATCATTCATAGAGTATATATTATTATCTGTATATGTTTGTTTTCTACTTTTAAAAAAATCACTTTAATCACCAAGTACATTACATGTATTCCTCCTGCAGGAATTTGTCTTCTGACATTGGTGCAGATAGATGTTGACATCTTACAAAGTTGCACAGTACATGCTAACACATGGTACGAGGACAACAGGACCTCACATACAGTGCAAAAGAAAAACTTCTTCACTTATGCATAGGCTTCCCTACATGGAAAAGCTGCATCAGAGTCCATAAAAGTGTTAAGTTACCCTTTTTATTGATAGCTTCCAGAGCAAGTATGTCAATTATAACCTCTTAATGAAGTTTACATAACCTAGTCATGAATTGTGTATGAAGCTGAATGAATGATTTCTTTCTTTAGGAGTGGAAGGCATGGCGGAGGGCCTCCATCATAGTGGAGCCACTATTTCCTTGTGTGAGTCATGTTGACTTCAGGTGCTCCTCGCAAAGCTCCTACATCCAAGCTCTAAAGTCATAAATAAGACTTGTTACAGCATTCAAGAGGAGAAAATGCACATAATGGATGTTTTAAGTTGCTATAAACCCCAGGTAGATATTTTCAGTAACAAATATGTCATCTTGTTTTGACCTGTAATTTCCATTAGCATTCACATTTTTACTTATATTTTGACCTAAGTTCCTTCTTTGCCATTCATCAAGTTTGCCAGTTAAAGGATTCCTCCAGTGTTGATTAGCACACAATTAGCTAAAATGAGACTATGGTGCTCCCTACCTTGTAGATGCTATTCAATCCCATTCATGATACCGCTCGTCGTTTACAATATCATATCCAAATGTCAGAGATTAGTCACGTAATCAATCTAAAATATTTATTCTATCTAAAGGTAAAACACAAAAACAACAACAATTTCATATGGGAGAGATGCCGATCCAGAAAATAAGGCTAACTTTCACCACCAACGGAGGAGTCCTTCAACGGTAATTATATATTGTCATGTCATTCATGTAGGCTACAGCTCAACACTCAGGGTATTTCCGACAGCAACTGAAGGCAGCTTCGGTCTGCCTCCGCCCCATTTTCAAGCCAACGGTCGCTCCCGCCGAGAGGAAACTCAAACTGCTTCCGTCGTCCCGCCTCCCTGCGACTGTATAAATACCGCCGCCTCCATTTGCTTTCCACATAACAGCCTTCATTCACCGAATCCTCGCGTCGGCACGAAGGAAAAAAAAAATCAGAAAAAATGGTGAGTATTGAGGCAGATTTACTTTAAAACTCCTATTTTGCTAGAACAACTAGGCAGGGGGGGGGTTAGATGTAAACCGCCATTGCTTCTAGAAGCCATACGCAGGTTGTGGATTAAACGCATGTTTTGTACCAGTCAACCTTAAATGTTCGAATTTACTAAAATATTCATCAATATAAAATCTGGTTTTAAAAATCGATTTTGATATGCTGTACCTAGACAGTCTTGACGATGCTAGACTGCAGCTCTGTTTGTGCTCACTCAGCAGCATGGGACACACGCCAAAAAACTGGCGCAGTTTCAGAAAAAAACCTTTTTGAATCCAGCAGTCGTTAATAAAATCCAGACAAACAGCTGAACACGATTTATTCATTTTAAACGTCCTCTCAGTTTAGTGTGGTCCACGTGTTGAATGTGATTCATTGTGCAGTCGGTGTAATGGAGGGAAGCGGTAATCTGAGTAACGTTAGAGGAGGATTTGAATAGTCAATTTCAACTGGGAGGCGCAATCTGATAACGGCCTTGTCGGTACGTGAACGTTACACAATGCAGCAGGCCTGTGCTGTGCTGTGGGGGCAGGGAGTGGTTCCTCTATGGATTTTTCCCCCTCTGTAGCGCACTGGGAGTTTTCACTGATCTGCTGGTGCTGCTGTGTTAATTTCCATTTGGGAGGGGAGGGGAGGGGGAGAGAGAGGGAGTGAACTCACCACAGGGCTGCAGTGAAAAACCTCATGTGACTCAGCATACATTTGCAGACACTCACCGCCCTAGGCCATGATTTCCCAAATGTTTTAATTTGAATTACTTTCAGATAGATGGATGCACAGTAGTTTTTCCACTCAGTTAAACAATTTTATTTTTTTTTATACGATGCAATTTTTAAAAAAGTACAAACATTAGAAACCTGACAGAATAATCAGATAACAAAGACAGGACAGATTAACAGTTGGCCATTTGTGCCATCAACGGATAATTCCAGTTATTTTCGTTAGTTTCTCTGTGCCCCATTTAGACTGTATTTGAGAGCAGTCTGTCTTCAAACTGAGATGTATCTAGGCCTAGATCTGACGTTACATTTCCAATTGCATCAGGCACAGTTATTGTCATTTGTGGCTGCTCAAAATGGACTCCTACACATGGCCTTCTGGTGCTGAGCCCAGTGTCTGGCCTAGAAATTAAATTGCTTATTATAAAATATATATAAAAAAAAAAAAATGTACTCAAATCTTAAGCATTATTAGTATTAATAATAACTGAAAAAAATATTTAAGCTGTATTGCAATTTATATCACATTGCAATATTCTGCTTAAATAATTACAATAGAAGGTGTGGTCAACCGTGTGTAGCCGTACTCTACAGTCAAGTAATTGATGGAAATTTGATCCAAATTAATTTACATGGCAGAAAGTAAGGCCCATGTTGAAAATAACAGGGATTAAAGTGCAGAGGTCAGCAGTTAAATACAGATATCTTAAATTATAGGCTGGGGGGGGGGGGGGGGGGTCTTTATCAGGACCTGCTGAAATAAAACGCAGACCCGAGGATCTTTTGTTTGATACTGAAAACTGATTTACATAGCTGTAGATTGAACAGTCAATCCTATGTGAACATTTTGCACATTTCTATACTGCAAGTATTTTGTTGCATGTACGACTGTCTTTTTTATTTATTTATTTTTTTATAAAAATCGAACCAGGACAAATCATCACAGAAGGCAGAATTGTATTTAGGCTCTGAGGATTAGTTTCAAGTCTGATCTGGGTCAGTGAGCTCGCTTGATGCACAGCAGATGAGGAGCTGTCAGAACTGAAATGGATGCTTTTCATCTTAACATAACAGAGCAGAGTTTGAGCAAAGAAAACTAGCTTGTTAGGCCTAAAGCAGTATTACTTGATTAACAAAGTACAAATAATTCACAGGAATTTGTGAAAGACAAAGTCAGACATTTTTGTATCTGAAGAGAATGATTTGATGACCGTCTTGTCCCCCTCTCTCCACAGCGTGAGTGTATTTCTATGCACGTCGGCCAGGCCGGAACCCAGATGGGCAATGCATGCTGGGAGCTGTACTGCCTGGAGCACGGCATCCAGCCGGACGGGCAGATGCCCAGCGACAAGACCATCGGAGGGGGAGACGACTCCTTCAACACCTTCTTCAGTGAGACCGGAGCCGGAAAGCACGTTCCCAGAGCCGTCTTTGTGGACTTGGAGCCGACAGTAATTGGTAAACAAATTATTTTCCTAAACAAATGAGAATGAACTGGTACCATAGATTGAAGGTGACTTGTAAATGGTTCTCTCCAGTGCCTGTTAGAAAGGGAATAAGTCACTCATAAATTCAAAATGCAGCACCAGAAGCTTTTCAGCAAGCAGAATAACTTCAGATATTTCTAGCACATCTTTAAAGATGAAGCCATCTATGCATGTATGACACAAGTCAACATAACATGCAAAGAAGAATTTCAGTTTATTTGACTGTTGTACAAGATTGGATTGAAGGCTAAATGTAGAATGGAAGAATCTGTAGATGAAATGGGACTTTATTGTAACCAGTTTCCTTGTGTGTTGTTCCACAGATGAGGTCCGGACAGGTACCTACCGCCAGCTTTTCCACCCTGAGCAGCTGATCACTGGAAAGGAAGACGCAGCCAACAACTACGCCCGAGGTCACTACACCATCGGAAAGGAGATCATCGACCTGGTTCTGGACAGGACTCGTAAACTGGTAAGCAACAAAGAACGACAGTGTAGGTTAGTCTGCAGAATGGCCACAGTGTTCCTGTGAACGTCTGGAAACCTAATCTGAAAAATTCCAGGCTTAAGTGGTTGTAGTCTGCTGTTTCACATACTTCATTTGTTGTAAGGAATCTGCCTACAGACATTATGCAGACCACTATCCCTAATTCTAACAATCAAGAAGTTAAAGAAGAATTATTATAGTTATTTTAAATGAGGGGGAAAATGTGTAGGAACAATGTCTCCAGACATGGCCACACCTTTATGCTTTTTTTTTTTTTTTTTTTTTTTTTTTTCCCTCTCTCTTCAGGCTGACCAATGCACTGGACTCCAAGGTTTCCTCATCTTCCACTCCTTTGGTGGAGGAACCGGCTCTGGCTTCACCTCTCTGCTGATGGAGCGTCTCTCTGTCGACTATGGGAAGAAGTCCAAGCTGGAGTTTGCGGTTTACCCAGCTCCCCAGGTGTCCACAGCGGTGGTGGAGCCATACAACTCCATCCTGACCACCCACACCACCCTGGAGCACTCTGACTGCGCATTCATGGTGGACAATGAGGCCATATATGACATCTGCCGCAGGAACCTGGACATCGAGCGTCCCACCTACACCAACCTCAACAGGCTGATCGGCCAGATCGTGTCCTCCATCACCGCCTCCCTGCGTTTCGACGGAGCCTTGAACGTGGACCTGACAGAGTTCCAGACCAATCTGGTGCCCTACCCACGTATCCACTTCCCCCTGGCCACCTACGCCCCAGTTATCTCAGCAGAGAAGGCCTATCATGAGCAGCTCTCTGTGGCTGACATCACCAACGCCTGCTTCGAGCCGGCCAATCAGATGGTGAAATGCGATCCTCGTCACGGCAAGTACATGGCCTGCTGCCTCCTGTACCGTGGAGACGTCGTGCCCAAAGACGTCAACTCTGCCATCGCCACCATCAAGACCAAGCGCACCATCCAGTTTGTGGACTGGTGTCCCACAGGCTTCAAGGTAGGCATCAACTACCAGCCTCCCACTGTGGTTCCTGGAGGAGACCTGGCCAAGGTGCAGAGGGCGGTGTGCATGCTGAGCAACACCACAGCCATCGCTGAGGCCTGGGCTCGCCTGGACCACAAGTTCGACCTGATGTACGCCAAGAGGGCCTTCGTCCACTGGTACGTTGGGGAGGGAATGGAGGAGGGAGAGTTCTCCGAGGCCAGAGAAGACATGGCCGCCCTGGAGAAGGATTACGAAGAGGTGGGAACAGACAGCGTTGGAGAGGAGGATGAAGGAGAAGAGTACTAGGCCACTGAAACATCTCCAGCTTGCTGTCGCTCCATTACAATCTACTCCCCCCGATAGAAGAAGCTGAACACCAAAAAGGGTTTAATGGACAAGCGGAACTCAATTGACACTCATTCCATTAATTCAGCACATTCCAATGAGCTACAAAAAATTCCTGCCTCACTCACATCAACCATAAAAACACTTTAATAAAAAGAACATTAAAGCCATTTGTGTTTGTCATGTGTTTCTTGGTCAGTGTACCAACATAACAAAATCAGGTGACATGCTGTTTCTATTAGCAACAGGACTCTAGATGCCATCTACACTCCCATCTTTAAGTTAGTTTTCATAACAGAGTTGCTATGCAGGTCAGGAAAATATGGGGAAAATGTGTTTAATGTCTAGGTATTTCAGAGTATGGAGAAACTAAAATTAGTTGAGGTTTGGCATCTGAAATCTAACCACTGTCTGCCCTAGTGGAAAAATTATACAAACCAGTGTTGGTGATGTTGACTTGGTCAAAGATGTGAAACAGAAAGCAATAAACCTGCAATGTATCAAAGGCCTGGAAAAATGTACAATATTAAATGCATCTGGAAACCTATAAATAGCTATGCCCATTTCATGCAAAGGTGAAACTAACTTCTGGGTTCCAAATTTTCTCTAATTCAATACCAGCTTGTGCCAGTTTTTCCACTCTGCTTGAAATTTTACATGTAGCTGCAGTACATAACTATAAAATTAGACTTCAACTTTTGCCTGTGTCTGCAGATTTTAAAGGTCAGTGAGACTGATATGAACTGATGCTGGAGACAAAACCAGTCTAATCCTCAAATTAATCCGCTAAACGCTCTGGCTGGAAGTTGCATAAGGTGATGTGGGGATATGATGAGGCCTTAATCTCGGCCCAGCGTCAGTGTGAAACTGTATTGTGATCTAGTGTGTTATTATTTCTGGGACCGGGCTAGTTGTTGGAGCAGCTGTGACCCTTTATGGCAGGACAGATAGTCAGACGTTTCTAGGGTAAGCCTGCTGAGATATGTGGGAGAGAACAGACTAATTTTTTTTTTTTCTAGGCCAGGTTTTGTGATCCTTCCACCCCTACTGACTACACACAAAAGGCCCTAAACCCGACCGGCATCATTAATCACTTCGTGGATTTGGCTTTCAGTGCTGAAAGCGCTGCTGGAAAAGATAAGGTCAGGCGGTTGGGGCCCGCTTGCGATAACTAATGTTTTCCTTCTGCTGAAAAACAAAAACCTTTCTGCGCTTTCTTCCTGGCTCTTATTTCTTTTCCTCACACTTTTGTCATACTTAGGGTCACAGGAATATTGTGTTACATATATTTCTCCTTCCTATTGGTTGCTGTAATGCATGAGATCAGGAATTGAATCTTATTTTTCTCTTGCAAGTTGCTCCATGTTAAGAGTAGCAGATGTCTAAATCCAAAATATCCAATAGCCCAAACTGATACATACATGATATCGAATTGCATACTCTTGATGTATAAAATATATACAAACACAGAAGTCACACTGAGTGATTGCAGCACTTAAACACGAAAAGATTTATTTAAGGTCTCACATTACAAAATAGCTTTTTTTTCATAGAACAGCATTTTTTATTTATTTTTCTGACTTGCTTGAGGTATACAACAATATATTCAGTGACATTTACAATTATCTGAATGGCACACAAAGAGAAGGGAGGGAGTCAGATGTTTGTATTTTCTGCAGGTGTTAGTAAAATGAGGGAAGGAATGAAGAGGGTTACTGAGCAGGATTTTCAGATGTGTAAACAATCACGGTCTGGAGAGAGAGAGATTACCCATAATCCAACATCACCCCTCACTTCCTTACAAGGCTCTTGACGCTTTAGCGATGACTAGGGCTGGGTATCGATAAAATTTTCCGACACCAATACCAGTGTCAATACCAAAACCATACTTTTTTTTGCTGAATGGACGCCTACAGTATTTCAATATGCAATGGATTCAATTATTTTCTGTGTAATATTTGTACATGCCGACTGCTTTTCGAATCAAAAATTCAAGATCTTAATTTAGGAATCCAACATTCGAAGCTTTTCAAAAGCATTCGATACCATAAAATCGATATTGACACCAAAAATCATTATGGTACCCAGCCCTAGTGACTCTCATGTTAACCGAACAGCCGCACAGTTTCAACAAACTTCAACCACAGATAGTACAGTGTGTTTCTGCTTCAATCTGCACTGGCTTGAAGTGGAATGTAGCTAGTGAACTTTCAGGCTGGATTTCCACGAGAAGAAGAAAATCTGATGTTTAAATAATGGTAACCACCAACAGCAAGAAAACACTTACATACACATTAGCCAGCCTAACCATCATAACTCATTTGTTTAAATGAAGTTTTTAAATTAGCTTGTTAAGCTGCAGCCTCCATAACGTCTGTGTTTGTTTATCGTTTGTCTTCTGGGTTTGTTTTTCTGACAAAATAGCATATGAATGCTGTTTAGCAGTCGACTCGGAAATCCCGGAGCACATAAACGCACCATTAGATCTGGTGGGGAGAACCAGAATCGGATCTGCGCCAAAAAATAGTTAAAAATCAGATTTTCCACGTCTGTCTGAATCCTGCCTAACTTTAAAATTGGCAAATGGTACATTTTTTTTGACATCACCATTATGTTTCAAGGCATCACCCAATGGGGGAGAGAGAAGCACGAGGTCATTCCTCATCATGATAATCATCATCTTAGAGAGAAAAGGCGAGGTAAAATACAGCTGATGATTTCAATAAGATACAATTCCGAGTGCAAGGGGGTCGATCCGTCAGGAGGGCGAGGTGCCGGTGGGCGGTTCTGGTCTGGATCGGACTGGTTTCACTGGGGCAGAGCTTTGAGGATGGCGTTGACTTCCTCTGCGACGGCTGTCAGGGCGAACTCAAACTGATCCTAGGAACAGAAAGAGAAAACAACTTAATGATTTTATAGCATATGCCTTTGTTTGCATAGTGTTTATGAGGAGTGAGTGAGTGGGTGGTTTGGTAGGTAGGAAGGTAGATAGGTAGATAAGTAGGTAGTCAACTTGAGTAATAAGGTAGGTAAATAGATAGGTAGGCATTTAGGCAGAAAGGTAGGTACAAAGGTAGAAAGGTGTGTACTTAGGTACTTAGGAAGCTAGGTTGGTTGATAACTAGGTACTTAGGTAGAAAGGTAGGTAGATAGGTACATAGATACAAATGTAGTTAGGTAGGTGTGTGCATAGGTACTTAGGTAGGAAGGTAGGTTGGTACTTAGGTAACTAGGTAGGTAGTTAGGTAGGTAGTTAGGTAGGTACTTAGGTATGAAGGTACTTGGGTATGTTAGGAACTAAGGAACTAAGGAAATTGAAATGATCTCAATTCAAGTCAAGTCCTTTGAGATTGTAGTTCACAACCCCAGTTCTAACCTTAAATTATTTTCTTTTTGGCTGGACCGCAACAGTGGGGCCAGCCCTATAAACGTGAATGTCTGTGACTGACTGACTGAGTGATGAAGTGACACCATTGGTCGGCTGTGGCACGTGGCACACCCATACACAGTCCAGCCATATACTAGGTTTTGACCTAGTCTTGTTTAGAGAGCCACTATCCAGACACATTGAGAGAGAAGTTCAGAAGCTCAGCCTGCTGAGATAAGTGGATACACAAAGTTCCAGAGATTTGTAAGGAGGTGGTTATGAAGAAGGAAGCCCCACCCAGCTGAAGTTTTACCAGCATGTCAAGCTGCGTTGGTTTTAAAAATGTTGGAAGTGTTTAGAGCGGCCTATAGGAGCCAGTCTCTAGTCTGTAAGCAGAGTCTTTACCAGTCAGGTTAAAGACTTGGCAGACCGGTTTCAGCAACAAGTTTCTCCTCATCAGGGATTGAACCGACACTCAGACTGTCAGGTAGAAACAGACAAACCACAAACAAAAATGTCCTCTGAAAAAGGTGTATCTTACCCTGGTAGGTACATAGGTGTGTGGATGGATAGATAGATGATAGATGGATGGATTGATGAAAATATGATTTGATGGCAGCCCTGGTAGCAGTTATTTTACACCTTTATGTATCCAAGGAGCAGAACATTCTTCTTAACACTCATACAATAACTGGGAGCTCTACCAGAACAGTTTGGGGGTTCAGTGCTTTGCTGTTGGGCACATCGGCTAGTCCAGGAATTTGAACCGACAACCCTCCGGTCTCCAGCCTGTGTTTCAGCTGTGACTAACCTTGGTGCGCACCATCCCAGGCCTCTGGTCACGGACATGCTCCAGTGTAGCGGCAATGTCGATCTCCTTCACACCTGCAGGAGAAAAGACAACACACTCATTTATTTAAGCAGTAGTCCTCAAGATCCTCATGTTTCATGCACTTCCCACAGATTGCCTGTCAATCAAACAGTGTGGGCGGGGCTTGGATTTTCTGTTGATGACGTTTGAGTTTCTGTAGGTGTCGCTCGTTTCTTTGTCTGTTCAGCCATGGTGGCTATCACTGCTCACGCTAACACACACACACACACGCACACACACACACACGCCTCACCTTTAGCCATACGATTCAGAACCATGTCAATCAGGATGTAAGTCCCAGTCCGGCCTGTACCATCACTATGGAAGCAACAACACATTACACATTTAAAATTTAAACATCTACACTCACATAGCTTATACTGTTATTCCAATACATAAACCATGATGCTATGAAATAAACCTGTTATGTTCATTTTTACTATTTTGGGGTATTTAGGATCCTACATGTAAGCAACCCTCTGCCTTTCAATGTGTTTTTAGTTCTTTCCATAAGATAGTTTAGCATTTCAAAGCAAAACCGGGCTATTTCATTTCATTTTCCTACTTATTATTTATGCATTTTGTTGGTTTTGCACCATTTTCCTCTGTGGTGAGTTTTGCTGTCATTTTGTTTCTATGTCCAGTTTGTCTTTTTTTCTCAGTGTTTACCATTTGTATGTCAAAATAAACTAAACCTAACCGTAATTGTAATAAGAATCAATGAATCAATTCTTTTTGTCATTCCTGACAAACTTACTTTTTGCAGATATGCTGTTTTTATCCAATTTACAGCACTATGTCATGACTGTGTTAATAGCAGAGGAAAGTGAGCCTGCTAAAACATCGTGTCTGTCTGCCACCAAGTGGACAGAGGCGGTACTACAGCTGGAGGATTACCTGCAGTGAACGATGATGGGGCAGGACCGGCCTCTGTAGCACTTATTCACCTTCCTGTTGGCAGAGAGAGAGAGAGAGGAGAGAGAGAGAGAGAAGAGAAGAGAAGAGAAGAGAGAGAGAATGAAAGAGATGGGAGACAGCATATGAGAAATAGATGAGTTTCTTTCCAAAATGAGATGTGACTGACACTGCAAAATGACAACAAATTTTTTTTTTTCTCAGAGAGGAGTGCCTTGGATTGGTTGTTCTTTAACAATATTAGTGTTTTGGAAATTAACTGTTCCATTACTGTTTTGATGCTATTGGTGTATCCAAGGTGGAGCAGGCACGACACACTGTGAACTTACAACGTGTGGAATATAAAACTCATAGTAGTCATATATAGTAGAAATATAGCAGGCTACAGAAGCGGGATTATTGTAAATTATGAAAGGGATGAATAGATTATTACAGAGGGGAGGAAACAGAGGCAACCAGAGCTTTGTCAGTGAGGAAAATATAGAAGATAATGAGGTAAATATTAAACTTTTGGACCCACAGTGCAATCATTTGGCTACAAAACACTTAGATTATGCTGCACAAGCATTTTGTTGGTCATTTTATGCATTTTTTGGGAGTTATATAAAGCTTTTTGATGCTCTTATGAGCTTCAATGGAGTTTCCACTGACATGAGGGCGAGTAGATAATGGGGGTGAAATATTCCTTTAAGGTTGGGTAAAGGGTTAAGGATATTATACATGCAACGGTTAAGAATAAGGTTAAAGGGGGCAAGGGGAATGAATGAAGCCAAAGGAATGTCCTCACAGGTGTAAGTAAGTGTGTGTGTTAGTGTTAGTGTGTGTGTGTGTGTGCAAGCATGCATGTTTGTGTGTGTGTGTGTGTGTGTGTGTGTGTGTATGTGTGTATTCATTTCAGAGTGCCAAGTCTGCTTCCCTGGCTGATGCAAGCGCATGATTGACAGCTGCTTCAGCCAGACAAGCAGAGAGAGAGAGAGAGACACAGAGAGAGAGAGAGAGAGAGAGAGAGAGAGAGAGAGAGAGAGAGAGAGCGAGAGAGAGAGAGAGCGAGAGCAGGGGGGGTAAAAAGGGTTTTTTCGGCGATGGACCTCCTGCTGCAGCCACATCAGTCCATGATCATTTTTGTGACTATGCAACTGGACCCAGACTACTAGCTGCAAATCACAAGAATGACACAGACAGATATGTTAAAAAATAAACCAAGGGCCCCGCTGACCTCCATCGCACAGGGTGGGAGTACGGGAAGAGAGGAGGGACAACAGGGAGGGGAGGAGGGAGAAGAGACTGACGGTGGGAAAAGGATGACGAAAGATCAGAATGATAGAGGTCAGTGTCATTATTATTTCTTAATCGCGTTATAAATATGTTTGACTTGCTGATCGGATGAGCAAAAACAAAAAAAAAAGGCACAGAAATCAGGCGGATCACAGGAGATGAGGTGGTGGTAGATTTAAATTTTAGGGTGAGACAGACACAGGAGAGTTAGTTAGTAGAGGAGAACTGGGAAACCGGGTTCCTGAACGCATCCTGAGACTAAGTTCGTCTTGGCTCCGTTTTAAATCAAAGGAGAGAAGAAGAACTTGGCTAAAGATGCTTCTGGGGAAAGCCGGCACCAGATCTGATGCATGACACTGGAAGGCTGGAGCGCGTGCCTTAGGCCTCAAGCAAGATCTGTTGGATGATTTTTTTTTTATATTTAATTTGATGATTTGATGGAGAGAGGGTGTCTTATTCACTTTCCCCGCCAAAGATTTTCCTCCAGTGACCCTCCAGATCAGGTTGATCTTTCAGGTTGGCCCAGGATCTGAGCAACATTCAGTGTTTCAGGCTGAAATTTTCATAAAGTAAAGCCCAGTAAGAGTCGAGGGTCAGCAAAACACTGTGGCTCCTACATAGACAAATGCCTGGTGTCCACTAGCTCTGCTGGTGTGGTTTGGTTGCGTCGAGATTAACTGGCAGACTTAAAGGTAATAAGCACATCTTGCTGAATCATCATTTATTTTCAGCAAAAGAGCAATAAAATAGCAAAGCAAAACACAGAAAATTGTGCTTTTTTCCATTACTCTTCTCCCAGTTGCTTATTTTGTAAAGCAGATTTCAAAGTCATACTAAAACTGAATGCTGTGCACATTTTTTTTCCATGATGTAGAGCAAACACTGTATTAAAAATCAATCAATCGCTGTTAACTGTTGGAGATTGTAGCCATCTTTCACCAGGGGCCAGTTGCATAAAGATAGACCCAGTCTTAAATATGACCTTAAGTCAAACTTGCTATAGACATTTATATTTACCTGTTCCTGCTACTTCTTGATTGTTGTAGATCTCTAATGGTTTGTTTCTGTCTCTAAAGACTCTCTCTCTTCCTTAGGTTCTTTCCAAAAAACAAAGATTTGCCGTCCTTTATGAAACAGCTTCAGTATTTAAACTTCCCGCTCTGACATTTAGGCTCGTTGCCATAACAACAAAATTATTAACTCAAGATTAGCCAGGGGGAAGGTGGCTAACTTTCCTACCTCAAAATAAGTCAGTCGTAATATTTAAGTAACAGACAGTCTTAATTAGCCTAGTCCAACCTGAGAATGTAAGACCAGTCTAAGGCTTCGACTAGTCTTAAACTAGCTTTATGCAACTTTGCACAGGTTCAGCCAGTTTCTGAAGACAGTGGAAACACTTTGAAAAAAAATAAAAATAAAAATAAAAACTAAAACCCTGGCCAGTGGAGACAAGGCATAAGCCCAGAGCTAGACATTGATGCATATAAAGTGTGTCAGGCTGAATTTTTAATCCAGCTGCTTGGGTTTGGGCTCAGGCGCATAAACGCTGTTAGAAAACACAGATCTTACCAATTTAGCGTTTGAAAATTATTAGTCATTTTGGGCTTCAGTTCATTTTGCAATCGCATTTTCCGTTTTTCTCCAATTGCAATCAGCCGCATTCTACGCCTCTCCAGTCTGTCGTTCCATTGTCTGCTGTTTGGAGGTTATTCAAGCTCCCTGTGAAGCATTGGTGTCTACTCTACATCTGCAGCCATCTGGCACATTATTTGATAAATAAACGAGGGGTTGATCGGTATCGGCCGTGAGCTGCAGTACCTGCGAAAGTCCAGCAGGGGTCGCGTGGAGGTGGGGATGCCCTGCGCCGGCCAGCTGAGGAAGTGGAACTGGGTCAGGGTTCTGGTCTCCTGCGTCTGCACGTTCTTCAGGTAGAAGCTACGCACCAGGAAGTCGTTACACCAGATGTGCTCCGATACCAAGTTCACCTGAGGGGCGGAGAGACACGTTCAGAGGGATTT
Source organism: Centroberyx affinis (assembly GCF_046629955.1). NCBI lineage: Eukaryota > Metazoa > Chordata > Actinopteri > Beryciformes > Berycidae > Centroberyx > Centroberyx affinis. The sequence goes on along the minus strand of NW_027280902.1, from coordinate 75,664 downwards.
AAAGGGAAGTGACCGGACACACAGCCGGTGATGGAGGTCAACTGGTGACTTTTCCGTTATGGGTCAGCCTCTCAAACTAGGCCAGACTATCACACACACACACATGAAGTCAGATAGACACCATACTTGCATACAGTACATGGGTACACACACACACACACACAAAACCATTCAAGCATACATGCCTGTGCACGCCGACACACACAGAGAGACTCTAAAGTAGGACGTCTACTTCTCACATAAAGATCATAGTTCACGCTTTTTTTGGTCTCTCGTATTCTCTCTCTCTCTCTCTCTCTCACACACACACACACACACACACACACACACACACACACCGTGCTCTCACCTCATAGATGTGGTAGAGGGAGGAGCCCTCGTCAGGCCAGTAGCGATCACACTGTTTCTCTCCGTCCTCCACCAGAGCCGTCATCATCACGATCACAGTGCAGCCGTTCTCCCAAACCATCTGCTCAGCAACAACAACAACAACAACAACAACAACACAGTATGCACATCATTAGCCTCAGCCTGGTCAGACAAATAACATTACTGCAATACACAAGCTGTTCATACTGTATACTACTATCACTGCTGCTACTACTACTACTACTGCTAGAACTACTACTACTACAATTGCAACTACTAATACTACTGCTACCAGCACTACTGCCTACTAGTACTACTACTACTACTACTGCTACTACTGCTGCTACTGCTACTACAACTACTACTATTACTATTACTACTACTATGACTGCCACTACAGCTACTACTACTGCTATTAGTACTAGAATGCATAAAACATCACTTTACTTTGACTTATTCCAGTGTATTAACCCAGTAGTTCTCAACGTGGGGTCCAGGGACCACCAGGGGTCCTTGAGGGGGTTACAGGGGGTCCACAGCAAATTGATGAATTGTTGTGAACTTCACCATTATTTCATTGACAAGTTAACACAATCAGAGAATGTAGAAGAATGACTGTTTTGATCATAGTTTCACTGTTATCTCTCTTCCTACAATACAGATAGTCATGGAATTCTGGACAAAATCATATCTAACAATAAAAATATCCACTGATTTGGGTCCAAGAGACAAAATCTCAGCAAGTGGAGGTCTGTGGCTCTAATATGGATTAAATTAGGGTCCTTGATATGAAAAAGGTTGAGAATCACTGTATTAACCTATTTAAAAGTACTGTAAGTCCACAATACTACTGTATAAGCACAGTAATGAAAATCTAATAAGAAGAAAAAGAAGAAGAAGAAGAAGAAGAAGAAGAAGAAGAAGAAAATCTCCCTAAAGCATGATGTAAACAATTATGTTTGAACACTTACACTCAGTGCTGCAGTTGTATAAATGTACGGGTAGATAGATGTTTTTTTTTCTTCTTATAAACAAACATTACACACACTGAAATTGAGTTAATTGGACACCTAACTGCACCTTAAGCACTACTTTCATGTCCTGTGGTACCGACCTGCCAGAAGTCGGAGATGGTGTGTGACAGCGGTCCCTGGGTGGCGATGTAGGCAGGCATCCTGGGGTCATGCTCAATCTGAAGGGGAGAAGGGGGTCGGGGGCAAAAGGTCAGAGGTCACCTCCGGCTAAGCACGAGCCTCAGTCACCATGGAAACCAGTACCAATGGTGACAGATCCATTCACCGGCTGCATTCTTTCACTCATATGGAATCAGGGGCGGGAAACTTTGGCGGCTGATGGATCCCCAAATTTTCTACCTCCTCTTTCAGTTTTTTACCAGGCAAAACTGATGGTTAGGAGAGATATTGACCTGTGAATGATGGCTAGCCACCTGATTAACTGGACAATCTTACCACACACAGCCAAAATGTACCCAAATTTGCTGGGTCGCTAGTGTTAATTTCCCACCCTGTGCAGGATTCACATCTAGATCACAGCTTGATCAATAAATCTGGCTTTGGCTGGGATCTAGAGGACTTAAGGTTGGAGCTAATAATGACTGGTGCTGAGGATTACAGAAGAAGAAGTGAGCGGCTGGGGAAGCGTCAGGTTGGCTTACTATGGTGCTGGCGTTGATGTAGTCGGTCCGGGAAGGGTTGATCTCCGCTTTCAGCTTCACCCTGGAGTGGTCGTCTGGAAGGAAAACGAAAAACACATCAGGGAAACATCATAAACATGTAGAAACATCAGAAACAAGAAGAAAAATACTGTAAACATAGCAGCTGTACAACAAAGTATATTAACTAGACAGAATGGAGATCACAGCCCAGTTATAAACAAAAAAAAAGGTAGACAAACTGACCGATATATGCAAATGCAGGTATAATCATATATGCATTTACATATATAAACATATATAAAATTACATAAAAGAACAGAAAATAATAAAATATATAATATATTATACGCTCCATTTACAGTTTTTATAAATAAAGGCCAATAAAAAAGACAGAAATAGTGGAAAACAGGGAAAGAAGAATACAAAAAACAAATAGGAGATATCTTATCAAAGCTCAATATGCCATGCCTTTATAAATGATAGTTTTTCCCATTTACTACTGAAAGCAAGTCCTTTAACTTTTCCCCTCATAATTAGCCTTTCCAACAAACGACTCTCATTTTAGGATTTTGTTGACTGTTTTTTCTTTATCTATCCTTACCCACGTGATCTCCTTCCAGCAGCCTACTTCTTAAGAGGAAAACGCTGAATGAAAACCATGTGTGATGCCTTTTTGTCTCAAATTAGGTCAACGGTCGGTGTAGATACAAAGCCGTCAGAAAAAAAAAAAAAACAGCTGCTTCTCTCGGTGCCGCGAAGTCAAGTGTGGAGCGGGGTGTGTCGAGTGGAGGTTTGACGCACCGCTTGACTCTTGAAAAACAGGTGACGTGTTTGGTAAAGTGCATTTCTGCCTTTTCTGCCTTTTCTGCCTTTATCGCCTTTCACACAGGATCCGGATGCTCTTTTCTGTGGATCTGAGACTCCTGAGACTATCTGTTGCACTACCTTCCTCTTTCCCTATACCGGTTTTGATTCTTCAAATTTGATACCGCTTCTCGAGCAATCCTTATTATGATCTGTCACTTTAACTGTCTGTATGTATCATATAAAAATGGCCGGATTATGGTCTGGTCTCATGGCATGAACACAGAATCATGATGCAATCCAGAATTTTGTCTTATTATTGTAATTTTTGTTCTTGTTGTTTTATTTTATGTTTATTATTTCTCTGTTGTTTTTGTTTTGGTTTCTCTCCTCCCGCATACCCAGCTCCATTCAATTTTGTGTAATTGAGCGCATTTATTTTTATCTAACAGTCCTATTGAAACGCAATGTACAGTACTGTGCAAAAGTCTTAGGCACCCAAGAGTTTTTATATAAATTGTGTCTTAGATGTTTTTTCATTTTTTTCTGCATTAGTGTCAGTAGACTGCTCTTTATAGTACATTTTTTGATATTTAGAAACTTTTCATTTAATTATTTTTGAAAGCATCTTCGCTTTATTTTTTTTTCTTTTACATGTGCCTCAGACTTTTGCACAGTACTGTATATGTCACCATATTGTTATGCTTGTAGTTACTTCAATTTGAATTTTTTATACATGTAGTTTGGGTTATGGGTGGGAAACCTGATTGGAGGAGAGGGAAGGGAAAAAAAAAATGAGAGACGAAACATCTGTAACTACATCTGTCCATTGTCATGCTAGTCCCAAATAAAAATAATTATAAAAAAAAAACCCAAAAACTGTTTGTATGTATCAGTGACGTTGGGACTCACAGGGCACGGAGTCGGGGCAGCGGTTCTTCTTGGCGTTGGCGTCGCTCTGGGCCACGGAGACGGCGCTGGGCTCGGCCTGGTAGGAGCACAGCGCCTCCCACTCCTTCATCAGACGGTCCTTGTTCCTCAGATGGTCCTCCATGTAGGCCTGGGGAGGGGGAGGGGGGGGCAGATGGTTTAAATAGCATTACAGTGTTATAGATATAGTTATTGTTTCATACTTTTTCCGTACCTTATTGTCTTGACTGGAACTGACAATTTTATTCAGTGTTTATCATAATTTGGCTGATAGTCTTCTCAGCCAGCCCCTACCAGCTTTGCCATATCATTCTATAGATGAAGATTATTCTTTATAGCAGCAAATATAATCTGTGAGATAACAGGGGGATCTAATGCAACAGAAAATGTGTAGTCACATATACAGTATGTATTGGGGCTGAACAACAACATTTGTCCATAATTTTCAGGTATTGAGTGATATCAGGTAGGGTTGCAGTGTACAATGAACTGGCTTTAGGTTAAATTATTACTGCATGGTATCAATCAGTGATAGAGAATAGCAAAACAGATATGAACAGATATGAAGTTGAAGATTATTACTTCAACCCCTTGCACCCTGATTTCACCTTCAATTTCCCCTTAGAAGAAACTTTTTTTCCAAACTGTACAACAGTGTCGACAAACATATTGTGTATCTGCTTGACTGACTGAAATATTCAAATTGGTGCCATTTTTTATGGCTGCACCATTACATCAAATGGAAAAAATCTAGATGTCTTGTGCATCATTTTATACACAACCTGTAATCCATCATGACATATTTGGTATCTTTGGAAACCTTGGCATCTTGACTAGAATTTTAAATCAAATTTGCGTGGTTTGAGCAAAGCTTGGCCATGAAACATGCATTTGAAATGATGGAGCCACCAGCGGGAGCGGCACGATGGAAGAGGTCAATACCTGTGACCGCATAACAATCGGGAATTATCGTTTTATCCATAAATTCATGTAATGATTTCAGGAGACAGACCCAGACGCCGGGCTACTGACCAGTATCATGTGACCGGTGGAGATGTCCATGTTGGCCTGGGCCGGCTCCTCGCACCAGGACGGGGTGCTGCTGTGGGAGCTGGGGCTGGCCTGGGCCCCGTCGCTGAACTGGGACGACACGCTGCTGACCCGGGATGTGTCAGTGCCTCCTCCTCCTCCTCCTGCTCCTCCTCCTCCTCCTCCTCCAACTCCAGCTCCTCCTCCTCCTCCTCCTCCGCCCGATCCTCCCACGGCTCCCAGAGCGGCTGCTTCCAGGCGTCCAAAGGCGCCTTTGGACGCCATGTGCTGACGACACAAGTCCTGGTGGGGATGGGAGGCGAAAAGTCAGTATTTGCGAGGTGTGTATTTGCTTGCTGAGTTATTTCATATACAGAAATATGTAATTTTTTCTCATCTTTCAGTGTTTAATCGCTGTGTTTTATCACTTCACTTCTGTTTTGACAAAATATAAGAGTCACAATAACTGATTTTTCATGGATGGACACTTCTACTGCACCGCTTTAAGAAGGGAGTGGGTTTGGTTTACATGCATGGATTAACATCAATAAATCATCACCACATTCATTTTGAGTCATTAGTATAATTACTGTAAACAAATGGGACCATCACTGAGAAATCAGTCATATTAAAACTGCTGCTTCATCAACACAAATCTCCATCGCAGGGTTTTCCTCACTCAGGGTGTGAAGAGTTGATCCCAGGAGGGAGCTGATGAATTTTGGGGCTATATTTCAACAGAAAATTTCAAAAACCTTTAAGGCCTCATTTTATTTATCTCAAATCCACTTTCAGAGATTTTCACAAGACCCGTGGGAACCCTGCTTATCCTTCTTCTTGTTCTTCAAAACAAACACAGAGCAAAGCCGGGGGGGGGTTGGAGGGGAGGGGGGAAGCAGCAGCATCCTCTTTGTGACAGGAACGGGGCTTATGGGAAATGTAGTCTTAATGTGGAGAAACACCAGCACTAACAATACTACTGGTGTGAGATAAAGGCGACCAATCGTCTCCAACATGGACTCATTTGTTTACTTTACTTGGAATTATACAAAGATATCACAATTAATTTGACAATGATATATATTGATGTTTAAAATGTGACACATGGCACCTTTAAGCCTCTGACCCTAGACTCCCAGACTCCCAGTGGACAGGCAGACTCACAGGTGTCACGACTCACCTGGTACTCCTGGTGTGTGATGGCCCCTCCCTCCGGCCCCAGGCCCAGCTTCTCGGCGGCCAGGCGATGGGCGTGGTGACGCAGGCAGGCGATGGTCATGGCCGCCACCAGGACGCCGCCCACGCAGGCGATGGCCACCAGCGTGGCAAACACCCAGCGGGAGCCGGGCTGGACCCGGGTCGCCAGGGGCAACGCCTTCCCCTCATTCCTCTGTGGGGAGAGATAACGAGATAGAGAGAGAGATGAAGGGAGATGAAGAGACAGAGAAAGACGATAAGAGAGACAGAAAGCATAACATCACAGGTTTCATGTCAGGACTCAACTTTGGCCTTGGACATGATATCATGCCCCAGCATATTGAATAACATCATATCCCTCCTTTATCAAATCTGGTCTTTGTGTGCAACCCCGTCAGACTGTTTTGATTCCCATTCCTGGATCGAGACCAGCAGGAAATTAACTTCTTTGTCCACTGGCTGCAGAGCTGCTGCTGTGTGTGTGTCTTCACCTGCCACTGTTTTACCAGCCAGACAGAACAGAAAAAGACCTCCAAACTATGGTCGGTTACCTGCAAAAATGGCTGGTGGAATAGAAAAACTGCACCAGCTTTTGGTTTAATTTAAACCAGTTGAGATCCACTGCCTTACAATCTAGATTTGTGAATGAAAGGACTAAAAAGTTAGCATCACACAAATGTAAATCAGAGTTTAGCAGTCTATGTTTAACCTTTATTTATCTTGTTATTTTTTCAGACTCTTTTTTTCCACTCAGTCACACTGGGAGCTGCCCAGTACAACCACAGACTTCTACTGTCGGACACCGAGAAGCTCCACTGGAGGTTTAGGGGTTTGATGCCTTGCTCAAGAGCAACGCTTCTCAACTTTTTCCATATCAAGGACCCTAATTTAGTCCACATTAGAGCCACGGACCCCCATTTGATGAGATTTTGTCTCTCGTACCCAAATCTGAGAATATTTCTATTGTTAGAGATGATTTTGTCCAGAATTCCATGACTATCTGTAGAGAGATAACAGAGAAACTATGATCAAAACAGTCATTCCTCTACATTCTCTAACTGTGTTAACTTCTTGTAAATTAAATAATGGTGAAGTTTAACAATTCATCAATTTACTGGGGACCCCCTGGAACTCCCCTCAAGGACCCCTGGTGGTCCCCGGACCCCACGTTGAGAACCACTGCTCAAGAGCAACCAGAAGGTGGTTGTTGAGGAAGGGGAAAGCACTTCTCATTCTCTTTACACAGCAAGTCTGGGGATTCGATTCAGCAACCTTCCTGGTCACAACCTGCTTCTCTAACTGCAAGGCTACCACCAACTAAATGACCATTAATGATTCTCTAATCAATAACAATAGGGCACAGGGCCACAGCTGAACAAAAACTGACCAATGCATTTTTTTTTTCCTCACATAACTTCTGAAACAAGCCTTTCGAGTGTTGTGCAGAATCTCTGGTTTACAAATCAAGTTGCATGTTGAAGCATGAAGCTTTTATTACATTCAAACACATTTCTAGCATTAGCTTTTCATTGTCTGCCCCCCCACATCTTTTTTAGCATTTTCTAAATTGTTGGAAAAAAAAATTTATAGAGAAATCTGTCTCCACACGTACTTCATATCGCAATATCAAGCAAAAAGCAAAAATAGTAATATGATTTGGTCAATATTGTGCAGCCCTATAAGAAAATTATATAATTTGACCGCTAACTTGAAACTGGCTCAAGTATACTCTGGAGCAAAATGACTAAAAGTGACGGCAGTTTCAAGTCAGCGGTCAAAAACTACTTGAAAGTGGAGCATGTTTGAAGACAAAAGTAGAACCTGTCATTCCCTTGTCCCTCTCTACAGATGCTTACAGTCCCATGTAGCATACACACACACACACACACACACACACACACACACACACACACATTTTTGAACACCTAATTACTTAATGAGGCGGACATAACAAGCTACAGTTCAATGAAGGGAAGTGTGACCAGAAGGGCTGGGTGAGGGAGAACTGTGAGGAGGAGGAGGGGGAGGAGGAGGAGGAGGAGTAGGAGGAAGAAGGGAAGGAGGAGGAGGAGGAGGGGGAAGAGGAGATGGGGGAGGAGGAGGAGGAGGAGGAGGAGGAAGAAGACTACTGTTAAACTATTATTTCTTACAAAAATGATAATGAGCGAACCTTTGTGACGCCTCAAAGTTACGGATTTAGTTGGTGACCGTGTGTGTGTGTGTGTGTGTGTGAGAGTGTGTGTGTGTGTGTCTGTCTGTCTGTGTGTGTGTGTGTGTGTGTGTGTGTGAGAGTGTGTGTGTGTGTGTCTGTCTGTCTGTCTGTGTGTGTGTGTGTGTGTGTGTGTGTGAGGCATGCAGAGCCCTCCTGACACTGCGGTGCCTCAGCATGACCATCCAATTATTTCTGCTGTCTTTCATCTCTCGCCTCCTCTCTCCTCTCCTGGCCTTCTACCCTTTACCTCCTTCATCTCTCCTCTCCCCCTCCTTCCTCCTTCCTCCTTCATCTCTCCTCTCCCCCTCCTTCCTCCTTCATCTCTCCTTTCCTCCTCCTCCCTCCTTCATCTCTCCTCTCCTCCTCCTCCCTCCTTCATCTCTCCTCTCCTCCTCCTCACTCCTTTTCTCTCCACTCCTCTTTGTCCCCTCCCTCTCTCCTCTTCTTCTCTCCTCTTTCTTGTGCCACTTTCATCTCAGTATCTTTTCTCTTCTCCTTTTCTTCTCTCCTCTTCTGTTCTTTCTTCTCCTCTCCCATTTTCTTCTCTCCTCTATTTTCCTCTCATCTCCATTTCTTTTCTCACATTCTCCTCTCCTCTCCCCTCCTCTCTTCTTCTTTTCTCTCTTCTCTTCTCTCCTCCTTTCCTCTCCCATTTTCTTCTCTCCTCTATTTTCCTCTCATCTCCATTTCTTTTCTCACATTCTCCTCTCCTCTCCCCTCCTCTCTTCTTCTTTTCTCTCTTCTCTTCTCTCCTCCTTTCCTCTCCCGTTTTCTTCTCTCCTCCTCTGCTTTCCTTTCCTCTCGTCTCCTTTTCTTTTCTCCTTTTCGCTCCTTTCCTTCTCATCCTTCACTTGCTCTCATTCCTTTCTTTTGCTCTCCCTTTCACCTCCCCCTTTCTCCTCTCCTTTTCATTTCTCCTCTTTACTCTTTTCCTTTTCTCCTCTCCCCTCCCTTTCTTCTCCCCTCTCTTCTTTTTCTCTCCTCTCCTTCTCATCCCTGCTTTTCTCCTCTCCTCTCCTTTTCTCCTCTTCTCTTCACTCCTCTCTCCTTCTCCCCTTTCCTCCCCTCTACCTTTTCTTCTCTCCTTTCCTCTCCTTTTCTTCCCTCCTCTCCTTCTCTTTTCTCCTCCTTGATCTCTCCTTCTTTTTCCTCTCCTCTCCTCTTTCACTCTTCCCCTTGGATGAATTGTCTGTCTTGACCTCCAGACCTCCGCCTTCCTCTCCGTGGGCCCCAGGAATGTGAGGCGCTCTGTGTGTGTGTGTGTGTGTGTGTGTGTGTGTGGTGTGTGTGTGTGTGTGTGAGTGTGTGTGTGTGTGTGTGTGTGTGTGTGTGTGTGTGGTATTTGGGGCTATAGAGCCTATCTGAGAGACATTAGGGTTTGGGCTGGGAGGGGAAGGGGTACTTCACCTGCTATTATGAAGGGGCCCCAGTGGGGTAGTGTGTGTGTGTGTGTGTGTGTGTGTGTGTGTGTGTGTGTGTGTGAGGAGATAAAGAGGTAAAAGAAGGAACAGGATGAAGAAAATGGATGACCTACATAAAGGCTTGACCACTGCTGCTTCACTGTTTTAGAGGGAAACAGGCTGCAATAACTATTTATCACACATTTATTAATAAAAACAGATGCAGATTTCCTCACAATTATTTAGCTATTATTCTTCCATGAGCTGAATTACCTTCGTTTCTTTTTATTTATAAGGGCTAAAGCCACAGCCAAGTTGGTTCATTTCATTAAGGGCACTCATAAAAGGCGTACAACATAAAATAGATAGATAAATATATGCAGAAGTTGTCACCATAACTATAAAACAACTGTTGAAATCCCTATAATACATTTTAGAAGGATACTAAACAAATATCATGCAGCTACTATTCGTTAAAAATACATCAAATTCACAGAATGTCCTTTAGTGATTCCATAGGAGATTAAAAACTACCATTAAGCACAATAATGTCATTAAAAACTCACTATTAAGTAGGCTAGAAAATACACTATAGCCTATGTCCCTATAGGAATATTATAGGAATACTATAGACATATTATAGGTGATAAAAAAGACAGTAAGTAAGATATAAATTCACTTCAGACACAGTGTAAATCCCAATAGAAATATTATAGGAATAGCCTACTATTGGGAACCATAACGCGTTCATCTCTAACAAATTCAACAACTCCATTCAGTAGGTAATATTCATCTGTAACCGTTTGCTCCGTTAGCTGCTGAAATGGAAATTATACGTGAATAATAAAGAAATAATGAGGCGATTATAGTCTTTATCTTCACTCACCTAACGCACGACGCAGACCGAGCCTCCTTTGCGTCGTACATCGTACATTTTTACAACGCAAATTAGGCTGCTGGATTCACATACATTCAGTAGCATGTAAAATACCAGTGTCAAGTTGGCACGAGTTAAAGGAAACTAGACTTCCGGTGACTACTTTCAAAATAAAAGCATAATTGAGGAACACGTGAAAATAAAGTACCAAAAGAATAAAGTAGACAAAGAATATATATAAGGAGAATTTTTTTTGTAACTTAAGCTATCAAATATAATTTTTTTTGTCTTAAATTCACCCATCCATAAGGAACTATTTCATTCCATTAACACAATACAATCCCATTAGCTATTTTACAGCTAGGGCGTCATTTTATCTATTTAATGTAATGATTCCACTGAGTATTTTGTTACGATTTTTCAGTTCAGGTTAGTTCACTTTATTGTCCACGAGGGAACTTCAGTCTGCAGCAAGGCACAATAAAAACACAATGACAACACAGACACAACACAAATACAAAAGAAAAAAGAAAAGACAATCGATCCCAAAGCAATTAAAAAAATAACAATAAATGACATGAGATACAATGGATGTGCAAGAAGAGAAGGGGGAAAACAAAATAATTATGTAAAATATGCAAAAGTACACAGTGCAAATTTGTACACGCAGTGCAAATTAGTCATAGGCTGTATGGCACAAAGCAAAGCAGTGTTTGTATCTATTGCATTTTGCCCTTGGGAGACCTTAACAACACTGCAGAGTCGTTTCTTTTTGCCCTTCTGTACACAATACTATTATTCTTCCTTCCTTTTTTTTAAAATAGCAATTTTACATAAGTGACAAATCTAATGCTTTTATTTTGACGGGCCAAATCAATCGTTTAACTACCGGTGTTATTCTGTCTAACACTGTTTGACTTGACTGACCTCTAAGCGCCTTCAGGACAGAGCGACATGTGGGTCGGTTTATCAGTTAAAAAAAAGAAGAAGGAAAAAAAACCCTAACCCATGAAAACCACAGTTGGTCGTAACCGCAGTGAAGGAAAGGCACCACAAGATAATGAAATGCCATGTCGATAATGATGTTACAATACTACTATTATTATTGTAGTAGTAGGCTAGTAGTAATAGTATAAGTAGCAGTAGCAGTAGTATAGTAATAGTAGTAGTAGGGCTGGGCGATTAATTCAATATTATCGTTTGATTGATGATGACAAGCAAATTTTACTTAAAAACTCTGATAAAATGAGGTATGGCAGGAATATTATTTGAAAATTTCAGTTTTGTTTGACATCACACATAACATTACCATTTGGTTCAATGAGATGAACATTCATTTGATTATTTTACATATTATTATTATTAGTAGTAGTAATAGTAGCAGTAGTAGTAGTAGCAGTATGTACACTTATTAGTAGCAGTAGAAGTGATGATAACAGTATGAGTATTTAGTAGCAGTAATACAATAATAATAGCATTAATAGCATAGAAAGATTAGGATTATAGAGATATTGCAGATTGCACCCACTGACCCCCAACACACACACACACACACACACACACACACACACAGACCTATTCTTCATTTCCACCATCATCTTGCTCATTCCATCTCATCATAACTTCACCTACTAACTGCTATGAGACGATCAACTTCCTTCATGTTTCCTGGGTCAAACTCCCACAGCAGCACCCAGCCAGGCCCAACACAGCACCCACCTCTCCAACTCCGCTCTGCAGGATCTTCAGGCCCGTCTCAGACTCCAGGAAGTTCTTCTCTCCAACTGGGTGAATAAAGACGCAAAACAATAACAGTGAGTGACAAAAAACATAAAAAAATAGAAAGAAATTCCCAAGGAAATTCACTCTTTCACCCACCTCCCTTTGTCCTTTAATACCCAAGCCAGGTTTATACACACTGTTATATATCATCAATCTGTGATGTTCAGTTATTTTGTGATGGAGGGTTGTAATTTACTTTTTTGGTGAACCCACTTTCCCTCAACGTGCCTCATCTACTTCTACTGCAGTCAGTGATTTCCTACATTTCCCAGAATGCCTTTCGACCCCCCCCCCCCCCCAGAAAGCAGGCCAGAACTTGTTGCATTCAGCTGTGGGTTTTACATGAAGGTGGAGAGAGTGATAGCGATATTTCTCCAGTCAAGACAAGTCGCGCTCCATAACCCCAACCCGTCTCTCTGCTGCATTGCATTCTGGTCTCTCTCCTGCTCCTGTGGGTGGAGAAATTGGTCTCTCTTCTTCTTCTACGATGGATTTCTCCCTGTATGATTGTTGAACGTCTCTCGGTGCAAAATGGCGGCTCTAGAAAGAAGCCCTCGCTCTTTGATTCTGAGGGACTGACGCCAAAACCTGACGTTTACCGCTGATGTTTTACATCCTGAAACACTTTCTCATATCAAACTCTGCTATCAAAGCTGTTTTTTTTTTAAGTGTTCAAGTGTTTTAGGGTGGATTTTTCCGAGGATAGTTACAACACGTACCGGCTTTCCCAGCCACATCTTCGGCCGTCAGGTTCTGGGAGTTCGGTCGGATGCGGAAGGTCAGCGCCGGCCCGACCACACTGCAGACGAAACACACAAGAGTACCAGAGAAACATGAGTCATACAGCCTGCTGTGGGAGAGCGGGGGGGGGGGGGGGGGGGAATCAACTTTTGTAACGTTGGTGATCTAAGAACTGAAGCTTATTTTAGAAACCTGGGAATTTAACCTTAAACTTTCCGCTGGGTAAGAGCAACAGCTAAATGCCTAAAATGTAAAATATGAATGGGATAGTGGGACAGGGGAAAGGTTAGGGGAGGCTGGCATGGGCAACCCACACCCCACATCATGATTGGGTGTTTTATCCCCCCTGCAAGGCATTATGGGAGATGGAGGCTAGTTGTTGTTGCTTTCTGGCCAAGCCGCAACACGTCAGTTTTCACCTAAAACAGGGATTATGAACCTATGGAGAGAGATTGGACTCAAAACTACTGACAAATTTGTGTATAATGATCCATAAATAAGAGAAGCATCACAAATATGTTTTATTGTCCACAAACAAATATCTCTAAACCAAAAAAATAAAACTTGCGTCACTGAATGTGCACATGTCACTTGATCCACAAATGCAGATTCAACACTTCACAAGTCCAATATTACATTTGAGAATGCTTATTGCAAAAAATACATTATGATATATACATATGATAAGATATTTGTTGGTGGATAGTAAAACACATTTGTGATGTTTTTCTAATTTATGGATCATTATACACAAATTCATCAATAGTTTTGAGTCCAATTTCTCTCCATATAGGAGGCAAAGGAAAATTCAGATTTTTGAAAGACACAGAGATTTTTTTTTACTTTGCATCTTGGCCAGGAAGTGAAAACCGACATAGGTTTTCACTTTTGGGGTCAAAGGTCAGAGGTGGTTGGAAGGCAAGAGAGATTAGGCCGGGCAGGAAAGAGGATATGCAGAATTGAGAAGGAAGACAGCGGCAGTGCAGAGGATCCTTTTCACAAAATCAACACACTATGCTTCTCAACCACACTACACACCTTAATGCACCTTACAGCCAACAGCTTTTACAATTCACCAGCTACGCCTAACAGTCAACAACACTGTATGCAGAAGGAGGACCGAACAAGGAGGGCAAAGGTCAGAAGACATCTGAGGCAGCAATGTTCCACTTTTCTAGGAAGTTCGTATTGTATAGGAGACAGGTAGGAGGAGACACGTAGGAGGAGACAGGTAGAAGGAGACACGTAGGAGGAGACAGGTAGAAGGAGACACGTAGAAGGAGACACGACTATAAACAAGAAGTAGAGTCACATTGAAGTAGTGCAGTGGAAAGTAAGGGTGTTGTGGTCGGGTGGTGAGTTTGCCTTCAACGATGGCAAACAGGGTTCAATTCCCAGCTTGTACGAAGGAAACTTCTACCGTGTGTCAAATGTTTTTGTTTTTTTCTTGTTTAAGCATGACCAAAGTCTTTCCCTAACCTTAGCCAAAGTTGTTTTAGTTGCCCTAAATTTAACCGTTGGCCAACCTTTAGCTGAAAATGTCGTGTCCAATTCATGTTTTTCTCACAGAATCCAGTTCATGGTGGAGGAACGTAATTTTTTACATAATTCGTGTCCACAGCAGGTAAATCTGCATTTCAGACTTTGTGCTCGTTTCACCACGTGATCTCGTTTTCTGAAATCACGTTGCTCCACACATCGGTTGCTCAACACTATAGCAACTGGGCGTCCGGTGATTTGTTGATCATGTTGCTCGCAGTGTGGAAGCCAAGCAGAGAGGAAGTAAGACAGCAGAGGCAAGCAACTTCCTTTTTGACAGTATACCACAGTGAAATATAGCTTTCACCCATGTGCTCTGCTGGGAGGGGGGGGGGGGGGGGGCGGGCGGCAGGGGCAAGCAGGTTGGGGGTTTTCGGGGTGGGGGCGGGGTGGAGGGGGGAGGAGGAGCTTCTGACCGCCGCTCCGCCCTTCATCCTACCTGATGTTGATGAAGGAGCCGGTGGAGAGGCGGATCCTCTCTGCCAGGAGCTGCAGCAGTCGCACCCCGTCGTTCAGACTGAGGGGGCTGCAGGGAAACACACACATTCATACACACACACTAACACACACACACACATATATGCAGGCACTCGGGCGGGCAGACGCACACACAGGCACACTGTCGCTCAAAAATAGTATTTAGGACCTTGAAAGAAGAATAAGAGAGGAACTCCGACTCTGACGAAGACCAGTTCTTGGTTGATAAGCGTTTATAGCTATAATAAAGGCTTTTTACAGATGGGGTTTTTCTTTGGGGAATTCATGCCTTTACTTCCTCATATGTACCTTACATGACTGGCAAGGAATATCCTGAGTATTTTTTTTTGTATTCAGGACCTTCAAATAATTGTCAGTTACTTGCCAAAGTGGCTGGTAGAGCAGAAAAGATCATCAGCTGCAGCCAAAATTTAACAGAATCTGATTGGTGGTAAAGGCTAGTGGCAATTTTCCACATTTATTAGTGATAAAGTTTAACAAACAAACAAATTAATGCAAAAATCAATGCATTGTTAAAGAGTAACTAAACCCCAAACCCAAATCTGTGGTTAAAAGTAGGGTACTGAACTGGTCGTCTGCTATTGGCTGATCTTTGGTGCCAGATGATGTCACCTTTTTATAGAGCAGTGGTTCTCAACGTGGGGTCCGGGGACCACCAGGGGTCCTTGAGGGAGTTCCAGGGGGTCCCCAGTAAATTGATGAATTGTTAAACTTCAGCATTATTTCATTTACAAGAAGTTAACACAATCAGAGAATGTAGAAGAATGACTGTTTTGATCATAGTTTCTCTGTTATCTCTCTACCTACAATACAGATAGTCTTGGAATTCTGGACAAAATCATATCTGACAATAAAAATAATCTCAGGTTTGGGTTTGAGAGACAAAATCTCATCAAATGGGGGTCCGTGGCCCTAATGTGGACTAAATTAGGGGTCCTCGATATGAAAAAGGTTGAGAATCACTGTTATAGAGGACAGGTGGTGACATCACCTGACACCAAAGATCAGCCAATAGCAGATGGCCAGTTAGCCTGTAGGCCAGTAGCATGCTTTTTACCATTAGATGTCAGTCTTTACACAGATTTTGGTTTGGTGTTTAGTTCTTCTTTAAATAATTTTGCAGCAGAGGAAAATGTGCAAAAAGTCGAGGAGGAAGGATACTTTGTTGAGCGACGCACACACACACACCTCTCTGTCTCTGTCTCACTCTCTAATGTTATCCTCTTTCACTCTCTTGCACACACACACACACACACACACCTCTCTGTCTCTGTCTCACTCTCTAATGTTATCCTCTTTCACTCTCTTGCACACACACACACACACACACACACACCTCTCTGTCTCACTCTCTAATGTTATCCTCTTTCACTCTCTTGCACACACACACACACACACACCTCTCTGTCTCTGTCTCACTCTCTAATGTTATCCTCTTTCACTCTCTTGCACACACACACACACACACACACCTCTCTGTCTCTGTCTCACTCTCTAATGTTATCCTCTTTCACTCTCTTGCACACACACACACACACACACACACACACACCTCTCTGTCTCACTCTCTAATGTTATCCTCTTTCACTCTCTTGCACACACACACACACACACACCTCTCTGTCTCTGTCTCACTCTCTAATGTTATCCTCTTTCACTCTCTTGCACACACACACACACACACACCTCTCTGTCTCTGTCTCACTCTCTAATGTTATCCTCTTTCACTCTCCTGCACACACACACACACACCTCTCTGTCTCTGTCTCACTCTCTAATGTTATCCTCTTTCACTCTCCTGCACACACACACACACACCTCTCTGTCTCTGTCTCACTCTCTAATGTTATCCTCTTTCACTCTCTTGCACACACACACACTTATATACTCACTCCCATACACTCCTACACACACACACACACACACACACATCTCTGTCTCTGTCTCACTCTCTAATGTTATCCTCTTTCACTCTCTTGCACACACACACACACACACACACTCCAATCTCTCACTACAAGAAAAAACGTAAAAAAAAAATGCACATACATAACTTGACGCCACATTCACTGACACACACACGTAGACGTTGTGTTTGATGGAAACGTGTGCAGGAGGATGAGTTCACCTTTGGTTGGTGACGATGTAGCCGTACTCCTCGGCTTTGTTGACGGCAGCCGGCTCCTTCTTTCCCAGTTTCTCCTCCATCGCCATGGCGGCGGCGGCGGCGGGGGTTTTCTCCTTCTGGACGGGAGCTGGAAGGCCGTCCGGTTTAGGGGACTTGAGCGCAGGGGGCGGGGCTTCAGGGGCGGAGGACACGTCCCCCGCCGGAGACTCGTCCGTCTTGAATGTCATTGTACTTTCTGCAATCTGAGGGCGAGAGGAGAGAAGGCATTAGAAACTAGAAACATAGAAACACACTGAGCCACTACTGATTCATTATAATAAGTGGGAGTATTTGTTGTGTTCTTTTATCTTTCTATTTTACTTGATTTGTTTCTTTTAATGCAATGCATTTTGCTTGTTCTTTTATATGAATTTTATCTTTTTATCTGTCTTTTATCTGCCTTCTATTGATGTAAAGCACTTTGAGCTGCATGTTGTGTATGAAAGGTGCTATACAAATAAAGGTTATTATTATCATTATTATTATTATTACTATGCAATTTCTGACTTGCTTTTAATGATGAATACATGTTTGTGGAGAGCCAGAGTTTGAGCCACAATGTCCAGACACAAGGAAAGGCTGTGATCTTTTTCCCGAAAAAATAAACATTACATCCTCACCTTCTTTCGTGTGCCAGCATTGTTCTGGAATTTATCTGAATGATAAAGACAAAAAAATATATATCATCATCACTACTTCAATCAAGCAGGTGTTCAAATATAGATTTTTTTTTTAAATAAAACAAAAACAGTCAAATGATGTATTGTTGTTTACATTCTAGTGAGCCAATATCATTGCTGGAAAGATCTGTGTCTCAGAAATAAACATAATTCTGTACAGACTTTGTTGTCATTGAATCTTTATTTATCACATCGTCTTGTGGTTTTATTGAATCCTGAACCCCACATCGCGTATCGAATCGCATCGTGAGATAAGCAGATCGCCCCATCCCTACTAACTGGTTTGGGCAGACAGAGATCACAACAACCGATAGCTCCGCCCCCCGGTGATGATGTCATGGTGATGCGACCTGTGAAAGCCGACCTTTGGCGGAGTAGGAGCTGTCCAGCTGCAGCTGCTTCAGAGCGGCCGGCAGGTTGTCTCGCTGCTCGGGGGACAAATCCTTCATGTCCAGACCGTAGTGATCCAGCAGCAGAGCCAGCCTCTGCAGCGAGCGCTCTGCACACACAAGAGAGTAGAACAGAATAGAATGGAGTAGAGTAGAATAGAATAGAATAGAAGATCTTAAGTCTTGTGCATGTCTAAAAACTTCATATTTTGCACAAAGTAGTGACTTTTTCTTATTGGACTATATGGCGATACTGAATAGAATAGAATAGAATAGAGTAGAATAGAACAGAACAGAATAGAATAGAATAGATGTTGATGTTGATGTCTGATCTTAGAATCTTAAGTCTCATGCCTGTCTAAAAACTTACATATTTTGCACAAATTAGTGACTTCTTTTTGGACTATGAGGAGATATTTACTGAATAGAATAGAATAGAATAGAATAGAACAGAATAGAATAGAATAGAATAGATGTTCATGCTCGCAATTATGGATTCAACTATCTGAACTTAGGATCTTAAGTCTCATGCCTGTCTAAAAACTTCATATTTTGCACAAATTAATGACTTTTTTTTTGGACTATGAGGAGATATTGACTGAATAGAATAGAATAGAATAGAATAGAATAGAATAGAATAGAATAGAATAGATGTTGATGTTGATGTTGATGTTGATGTCTGATCTTAGGATCTTAAGTCTCATGCCTGTCTAAAAACTTACATATTTTGCACAAATTAGTGACTTTTTTTGGACTATGAGGAGATATTGACTAAATAGAACAGAATAGAATAGAATAGAATAGAATAGAATGCTCACAACTATTGATTCAACTGTCTGATCTTGTCTAAAAACTTCATATTTTGCACAAATTAGTGACTTTTTCTCATTGGACTATATGCAGATATTGACTCCTTGTCTAGTTTTATTTAACTTTATTGTCCCTTGTGGAACAATAAAGTTCTACAATAAAGCTATCAAATCTTTTAGTTTTTTCTCTGTGGAAGCTGGTAACCGTCACCTGTCAATCAAACAGTGTGGACATGAAAAATGAATTGGGAATGACAGTAAAGGTGATTATGAGAGTAATAACCAAGGGGAATTTCTGGGGATTTTTGGTCCTGTGATGATATAATAAAACTTGAAAAGCATCAAACTCAAACTTTAAGAGTAGTGTTCAAATTTTTGTCACATGGTGTAAATCTCATTTTGGGAGGAAATTCTTCTCGTAGGTCTCTCTCACCGTCCAGCCCCTCCAGCGAATCGTAATCATTCTGCTTCTCCTTCTTCTCTTCCTGCTCCTCCTGCTGCTGCTTGCTGCCCTGGGCCTGCTGGGAAATGTAGTCCTCGCCATAGTCCAGTGGGAAGTCCAGCTCCGGGAAGAAAGAAGAGGAGGAGGAGGAGGACGATGATGAGGAAGAGGAAGAAGAGGAAGCGGGGAGGCCTGCAGCTGCTGCTACTGCCCCCCTGTGGCGGGAGAGGGAGGAGGAAGATGATGAGGAAGAGGAGGAGGAGGGGGAGGAAGAGGAGGAGAGGTAGAGGGACACCAGGTCCTGGAGGAGCTGGCGGTCCCGGTCCAGAGTGTTTCCCCTGGATCCGGAGCGGGGAGAGGAGGAGAGGAGGGGGAAGGGCCGGTTGTTGTCCA
Organism: Centroberyx affinis; assembly: GCF_046629955.1. Classification (NCBI taxonomy): domain Eukaryota; kingdom Metazoa; phylum Chordata; class Actinopteri; order Beryciformes; family Berycidae; genus Centroberyx; species Centroberyx affinis. The sequence goes on along the minus strand of NW_027280902.1, from coordinate 55,731 downwards.
GGGAGTTGAGGGAGCGCTCCTCTTCCTCCTGGTAGCCGTACTGCTGCTGCAACAACACACACACACACACACACACACACACACACACACACACATATACACACACACACACACACACACACACACATACATTACAGGACAAAAACCTAAAGTAAGTTTGTCAGGAATGAATTCACATTGGTGCACATGTTTTTAAAATCATACAATGGGATTTAAAGGGGATTTCAAGGGGCAATGGGAAAGATTTCTGCTGCCCGAGACTTCCTGGTAAAATAAAAGTTAAATAAATAAAATGAAGTGATCATCATACACCATACAGTATATCTGTTGGGGGTTGATGGGATTGTAGATCAATACCAATGACTCTGCGATTACTTGGCCAAGAATTTGGTCTTTATCAAGCCAAAAAAATTACACAAAGAATTTTCTTCTTGTCAGTGTGGAAAAGCCTCTGAAACAGCATTTAGACCAATCTTAGTCAGGGTCTCAGTGATTTCTTTTCTCTGTTGTCCAATCGGATCGATGGAGAGGCGGGACTTCTCCGGAAACTTTACGAAATATGGGGTTGATACAACCACGATACGATGTAATAAATAAGTCTGACTGTGCAGAATTGTGTTTATTTCTGAGACAGACTTTCCAGCGATGCCATTGGCTCGCTAGAATGTAAACAACAATTTAAAAATGTCGTTACAAAGTGACAATAATATAATTTGGATGGAGAGCTTGTGAAACTGTGACGGTCAAGCGTCTCATTTGTGATTACTACAGCAGAATAAACTGAGCTAATAATAATTTTTCTGCCCCACGATACGTATTCATATCACATTTTGAATTTCGACATATCGTCCCGTCCCCGCTATATACTCTGTCCACAGTGTGTGTTCCCACCTGGCGGTAGGTGTGGGGGTCCAGCAGGGGCGCCTGCATGTGCACGGAGGAGCGGGGGGGGTCCAGCACCATGTAGTCCAGGTACTGCTGCATCAGCTCGGGGTCGGCCGCCTCCTCCGGCCCCTGGACCCTCCCGGACCTGGAGGACCTGGGAAACGAGATGGGAGGACTCATTTTATTTTGATTGGAGGAGGATTTCTATTTCAAAATGCTGTATATACAGTAGATTCTGGGGGAAAAACATCACCTGATATTGTGTAAAATGTACAGAATCCAATCTTTTCATAAATATTTGTGTTTTTTATATTTTTACGTTTTTCTCTTCTTTCTGTGTTTTTATTATTGTGTTTCATCATAGTTTTTATCACTTCACATACACTTTATCTACTTGGAAATACAGTGGAAATACTTGAATAAAAGTTAAATTGAATAAAATACACTTACAGAATCATCATTTTGTCAACTGAGAATATACCTACGTTACGTTATATCCATTAAAAGTACCAGAATTTGCATAAATTTTGTGCCAGCAATCATTGTGTCAGGTGTCCCTTTTTTCAAATATTGGATATCTCATGACAAAGCACAAGAGCAAAAGAGTGCTACAAAAATGGTGCCCAGTGTCAAAAAAAGGTGCTCTTTGGTTTGGAGTATGAAGCTGAACGAAACAAAAGTCCAAGGCACTCTTCTTTGAAAAATGTAAAAAGCTTTTATTTCATGGGCTCATCGAGGGACATTCAAAAACACTTAAAACACTCCATTGCATTTCGGCATCGGCCTTCATCAGGGAGATCCAAACAAATCGTGTTCAAAATGGCTGCTGTCATTTTTGGATGGAAACTCCTTATGTATGTAAGTAGACTTGCACAGAGACTGAACTATGGATACAATTTTTCCCACACAGAAAACAAGAAAGTTTTAAAGCTTTTAAGTAGAACGAGTGTGTCAGATATAATGAAAATGTTCGAATTTTGTTTTTTCAGTTTTTTAGATTGCATCTTTGCTCAGTACTGTATAGCAGAACATTGTTTTGTGTCTTCATGCTTGTTTTGTTGCTTTTATATTACAGCACTTCTGTTGAGAAAAGTGCCTTACAAATATGGTTATTATCCTAATTACAACTTCTGAGGTTGGTTCTCTTTTGGAAAACAAGCTCAAATTGCATCCTGAGGGAAATGCTGTGTGATCGCAGCTTGCAGTTTCAAATGAAATATGGAAAAAAAAATGTTGCCGTTATTTCTCCAGTGAAGGTTGAGCACCAATTTATCTCACACTTCACACATTTAGATTTACAGTTACACACATTCCCCTGTTCCCAGATGGCATGTCGCTGTTGTCTTGATTGATCGATTGATTGGAATTCTTTATTGATCATTAAAATACAAGTGGCCCCTCTAGCCAGGGATGCCCCAGATACAGAAATCATCAAAAGGATAAAAACACAATAAAGGCCCAAAGGCTTATTTCCATTGTGGTCCTTTCATGTCATGTGGAAACCTCTTAGCATGTGCCTTTCCTTTTAAACATCCGTCCCAACTCTAATATTATTCACTTTATTTTAGTATAAGCTTATAATTGCATGATTGTTTTATTGATCCGTTTTAATTTTTTACTGATTGTCCAATTATTGAAGCACCTTGAGATTTTGTTATATTTATAGATAGATATCAATAGAGTGCTATATAGATTCATTATAATTATTATTATCATCATTATTATTATTATTATTATTATTAACTCCAGTTTTGGTGACTTTTTAGTTTTAACTCCAACTGAAGAATTCCATGCTTCTCTATGGGTTGAGAAAACCTTTCAAAACCCCATTGGATAAACTAAAAAAATGCATGGTTGTCAATCTAAAAAAAAGCTTTTCTTAGTTTCTATTTTGGAGATTCAAGGTTTTCTTTCCACCCGACACCAAAGGCGATGATGTGTAAATTCAAAATGATTTCTCTTACTGTTTCGGCGACTTCTCGTACAGTTTGGAGGACGGGCCGATGTGAGGGACGTGACTCAGCTCTCGGCCAATGATCAGCTGGGTGATGTCATCCTGCCAGGTCAGGCCTGCACAGCCATTGGGCGACAGAAATGTCAGTCATGATTGTAAAAAAAAACCCCAAATAAATAAGTTTCTACCTTTATTCCCAGGCGGTAACTTGTAATGTCGGTGAAAAGCAATTAAAGCTAATTTTCAGGACGGAGCGTCGGCAAAATGCCTAAAATGTAAATGTCAAATGTAAATATTTAATGATGACAACTGACAAGACTGACCTTTTCAGCCCCTGTTGCCACGGTAACATAAGAACATTAAGTGAATGTGAATATCAGTGCTGAGAGGCGTTATCTTTACTGCCAAACAAACACACCCTGAACTTTCTGTCAGTGGCTATTTAACACACTTGCTGAACTATAGAGTATAGTTTTATCAGGGCAGGCATGCACACACACACACACACACACACACACACACACACACACACACACACATACACATATGCACACAAGCTCTGGCTATATATATCTTAGAGTCTGAGATTATGCTTATTTTTGTGCTTATCTTGGTTCTTTCTGATGAACCTTTTTTGTTGAGCTGGTTTATCTGGCGGCTCACCTTGCATCATCAGCTCTCTCAGGACGTCCTGCAGCTTGTGCAGGACGGGGACAGACACCCGGAACTGGACCGGCTCCTGGTGAGGAGGCAGGCACTGACCGAACAGACCGTCTGCAGGGGAGAGGAGAGGTCAGCTTCACTACTGTATACACACACACACACACACACACACACACACACACACACACACACACACACACACACACACACACACACACACACACACACACACACTCGAGAAAACACACATATACATACATACAAACAAATAACACACACACACATATACAGACAAACCATATACACAAGCATAGACCTTACACACACAAGCCATATACAGTAAGTATACACACACACACACACACACACACACACACACACACACAAGCCAACACACACACATAAAAACAACACACACACACACACACAAGCATACACACATACACACACACACACGCAAACCCATGCACATGAGTGTGAGCATACACACACGTGCACATAAGACAGGCGGATATACACACACACACACACATACACACACACAAGCATACACAAATATAGAAGTATATACACACACACACACACACACACACACAAACCCAACCCTTGCATATGAGTCAGAGACACACACACACACACACACACACACACAAGCATGTACACATACAAAAAAACATATATATAGCATATAGAAACACACACACACGCACAAACAGACACACACACAAACCACATATATGGGCATACACACACACACACACACACACACACACACACACACAGTGCGCTGTGTGTGTAACTGGAGAGTGAGTGGGTCTCGGTGAGTCATCACCTCTTTCTCTCTCCATCTCTCGTCAAACACACACACACACACACGAGGGAGACACACAGTCGTCAGGCAAGTGATGTCACTGTTGTCATAGAGACGGCGAGGGCGAGCCGCGATTGGCCGAGAGCGGCTGACGGAGGGAGACCTTGTTTACGTTGCACTCTCTCTTTCTCTCTCTTTCTCTCTCTCTTTTTCTCTTTGTTTCTGTCGCTCTCACTCTCTCTCTCTTTTCTCTCTTACTATTTTTCTTTCTCTTTCACACTATCTCTCTTTTTCTCTCCCTCTTTTCCTCTCTTCATCTCTCTCTCTCTCTTTCTTTTTCTCCTCTTCTCATGAGACACAGAGACAAACATCTCATCTTACACTAGGCACACACACACTCACTCACTCTCTCTCTCTCTCACTCACACACACACACACACACACACACACACACACACACGCACATTTCAGCAGAATTACAGACACACATCAGCCTCGCTTATGTGCTTGACCACACACACACACGCGCATGAATTTTCACACTCATATTCAAACACCCAGGCGTTTCTACCCATGCACACACACACACACACACACACACACACACACACACACACACTTTACTTGCATTACCTGAATGAAATTATAATTTACCCATGGCATTTGTTTCTGCCATATAGCCGGCTACCTGTTACTCTCTCTCACTCTCTCTCTCTTCTCTCACACACACTTATCTTGCAATTAGGCACACACACACACACAAATGCACCCACATGACCCCCCCCCCCCCCCCACATCATGCACGATCAAACCCGCTGCATCCCACCGGCAAGCCCTCCTCTCTACTCCTCTGAACACTCTCCTCCTGTTCCCCAAATGTTCTCCCGTCTGAAAACAGGGAACAAAACATCCTCGACGGACAGAGAAACACGCCGGCATCAATAATGCAGTCGTCTCTGTGGGCTGAGCCATATACACACACACACACACACACACACACACACACACACACACACACACACACTTGTAATGACATCCCCATCGTGTGTGAACAGGCAGGATGGAAGCAGGAAACCCACCATGGGCGCTGTGGGATTACAAGACCCCACAAAGGAAAGGAAGAGCCTCGACATGAACGCTCAGCCAGGATGACAGTTTGATGAAGAGGAGACATGACAGAAGCCTGCTGTGGCTGTTTACTATCGTGTGCCACGTTCACGCCAAGTGGCCGAAACCACGGCTGAATTCTGAAGCCAAGAAGGAAGTGGCGGCAGGCGGCGGTTCCTCAAACGTCCGCTAGAGCAGTGATTCTCAACCTTTTTTCATATCAAGGACCCCTAGTTTAGTCCTCATTAGGGCTACGGACCCCTTTTTGATGAGATTTTGTCTCTCGGACCCAAATCTGAGAATATTTTTATTGTCAGATATCATAGTCATTCTTCTACATTCTCTAATTTCTTGTAAATTAAATGCTGAAGTTTAACAATTCATCAATTTGCTGGGGACCCCCCGGAACCGCCTCAAGGACCCCTGGTGGTCCCCGGACCCCACATTGAGAACCACTGCGCTACAGGGGAAAAAAGACTCCAATCTGCCCAACTCCATTTAAGTCAGTGGGACCACAGCCCAACTTTTCACTCAAAATATAAAGCCAATACATATTTTTTTGACAAGAGGTTATGGTCTCAGTAGCTAATTTCACTTCTTCTAATTCGTGTCCGTATGGCGATTTTCAAAATAATTGTGTCATTAACAGATATAATGGATATAAAACAGGGTTGTTTTTCTAGTGATCAACAGGTTGCTGATTACGGACCAATAGCAGGCGGAGCTGTGGCTCTGTAAACCCGATCTCCAGGCTTCAAAACGGCCCTTCAGAAACCTGTGGGTGACGTCTACACTCACTACATCCATCTTTTTTTTTTTTACAGTCTTTGGTTCACGCCATGTCGGGTTTACCATTAAAACTGGGGAAAAAAGTTCACGCCTCCTAGTGGTGATTGCAAGTAGGATGTGGGACTTTTTATAGGCTCCGATATTTAGTGGCATCACAAATTGGGGAAGTTTGTAAACACAAGCAGCAAATACAATCAACTCTTCTCATGAAAAGCGAGTAATGTCTGCTGTAGTTTGTTTAAAGGTTGGTTTTAAATTCATACATAAAACACATTTCGGATGTTACAAGCAGCCTTGTAGCAATGAGATCCTGCTCTTTCGCTTTTTCCGATAAGACCTGAATGCAGCATTATTCTACGGAGGCCATTTTGAACTTAAGTCACACTTGAGGTGGGAAACTGTACCTGAAAGACTGGCATATAAGACTAGTGTTACTTCAACACATAAGAGACTAAAGATAGACCTAACAGTTATCAAATTAGATAACAGCAGCTGCAACAACTGCTTGAAATACATTAGCTTAAAATGTGAATATATTTATACCCCTCTGGACTCTTGAGATCCATTCATTTCTAATACATTTTCCAGTGGGGAATCTGTGAAATGATAAATGTTTGGAGTTTCCCACCCCTGAGTGCGACTTAAAATTTTAAAATATCTGCTGTGAGAATAAGGTTTATACAAGACGCAAAGCTGTTATTTCTCTCTAACTGTGAAATAATGAAATAATTTTCATCCAGTAATCCCAAGGTAATGATCATGATCTAAATATCTCAGTAAATGTCAAACGTATGGGATTGGCATTTAGTATTTGTGGATGCTGAAAGTTTAGTGCTGAACTCCTCATGGGAAATAAAGAGAGATAAAGAGGAGCTGTGCAGTATATAAAGTCTAATACTCACCATCGGAGCACAGCTGATCTCTCGGACAGAGCTTCTTTTCAAACAGACAGCCTGCAAACACAGAAAAGAAGATTTGAAATATGAACTCATGTAGCAAAGTCCACACTGAGACACGATGAAATGCAAAAAAAAAAAAGGACTGAGAGGAGAAGCTGCAAAAACTGGAGAGATAGGCAATGTTCCCAAAAACTGAAAGAACGAACTGTTCAGCTAATCAGCCAGTCTTTTACAGCTTCAGTTGAGCACATCCAGTCTCTACTTGGGGAAAAAAAGGTGCAAGTATGCAAATAAGCATGGAAATTAAAGTCTGGTGATGTTTACTGGTGCAGACTTCTGGAAATCATGGCGCACATCAAGAATGTATGACTGCATGTGAAAAATACATGTTTCATTGTCCAAATCCTGACACTTGGCTCTCTCTTTTTGTATATATAGATAGATATAGATAGATATAGATAGATATAGATGTAAAGGTAGAATGGATGAGACTTTACCTTTTTTATGCTGTAAAGCAGTCTGTAACATTTGTTTTAAAAAGTGCTATACAAATAAAATGCCTTATTACTGCTATTATTAATTTGTCAGGAGGTTAATTTCCTTCAACACCTCTCAGTAGATTGATTTTCGGTAGCGATATCAATTTAAAGGTATCAGAAGGTATTGAAAGTTATCGAAAAGCTACAAAATGTTGAATTCTTGAGGTGGGAACTTATATTTTCCTGAGGTTTATGGGTATTTTTTTTTTTACTGCAGAAATCAGCTAAATCTGCTTTCACTCACCCAGTAAAGCTATCCATGAAACTGTTTTCAGAGCTGTTACTGGATCAGAACTGGTATCGGTGTTGAAACATGTCCAGTAATGCCCAGCAGGCTTCATGGAGCTCCACCATAACTACTGTTCACCAGCTGTGGCTTTGTTCAGCTTCAGTCTCCTGCTGTTTGCTGACCAATGAGGCCGTGTGCTTATACAATGCAACGCTGTGATTACTCAAATATTGACAGCGCTTTGTGTCTGGAAGTCACACACTGCAAGAAATATCCATGTCAACAACTCATTCAGTCTGGCACCGAGTCCTTTTCCTCAAACACGAGAGAAAATCTGCCATAATTTCACTTGTTTACAATGTAGTTTCACTTGTTTCAGGAATTATATGAGTGAAAAAATCCTGAAATAAAGCAGATCAATCCACTTGTTTCATGTTTATTTCCCCTGAGCCAAAGACAAACTAATCTGAAACAGATTTTTCCTCTTGTTTTATGACAGAAATTAGATTTTAGGGCTCTGTACTACATTAAATATGATGCAGAAGACTGCAAAAGATACTGACTCACCAAGATAGAATTTCAAAATAAAAGTCCTGGCAAGTAACTGATAAACACTGCTTGTGGTTGGAAAACTTGTTAGATATTGAATGTGAAACAATGTGTCAATTTATTGAACCAGAGTTTCAAAATAAAAGTCCTCCTCGTAATTGCCATTTTTAACCGATAAGCATGGCTTGTTGGTTGGAGGAATTGTATTAGATGTTAGTTGAAAAACAGCGTATTATGTTACTGAGCCAGAATTTCAAAATTAAAGTCCTAGTAAATGCCATTCTAAACTGATACATTTCTGGTGAATGTTAGATGTAAAGCAGTGTGTCAATATATTGAACCAGAGTTTCAAAATAAAAGCCATCCAGCATGCCATTTTTAACTGATAAGCTTGGCTTGGGGCTGGAAATTTTGATGCTAGATGTTCCTGCATCTGTTGCCGCAAAAACTCAACATTATGACTGTATCCGCCTTCACACATGTGCTATGAAGCTGTTGTGAAGTCCTCATTCAGCCTTTACGAATATAAACAGTTCAATACTGCTAACATTGATATTTGGGGAAAGTCCAGCCAGAGCAGCCAGCTATGTTGGATGTCAACCTGCCATTGTGTTGCTAAGCGTCTCCAAAGTGTGTGTGTGTGTGTGTGTGTGTGTGTGTGTGTGTGTGTGTGTGTGTGTGTGTGTGTGTCACAGCTGACCTTTTACCAGCTTCCAATCTGTTGCGAGGCTGTAAACAATACCAGATGTGAAGCCGCACGCTCCCTTCTGTTTGTTTACACGTGTTTGCGTTGAGTTTTCATTAAGGATTTATGTAATCCTGCGTATCATTTATGTATCCAGGTTATCTGTGATCACTTTAAAAATATTACCGTGCTCTTCCAAGATACATGGGTAGATAAGTAGGAAACAATAGGCAGTACTTCTACAGAGCCTAGCTGCAGTATAAAACCTGCACAAACCAAACCAAACCTGCACCAAACTCACTCCTCCTATGAGTCATTTCCTGTATTAGAGCTATTTTAATTTAATTTTTTTTTCCCCTTGTCATTTCATGGTTCTTGTTCTGCGTCTACCATTTCCATCATGTTGTTTCTGTTGCCATTTAGATTGTCTCATTCAAATTCTTAGCTTGTCATCTTGATTTTATTTCTTCTTTTTTTTTTTTTTTGCTCGATTGTTTTGAGGTGAGATGCTTTTATAAAATGTGTTTTTTTTATCTTGCCTATTCAAATAAGTAATTGTTCTTCTTTCAGTGTTTTTCTCCTCCTTGAATTCTATCAGTGTTTTTTTTTTTAAATATAGCTGCCATGTTTCATTTACCACATAATTTCCAACCACACGTCATGTATATCTGTTAAAAAAGGCACTTACTAGGACTTTTATTTTGGAATTCTGGCTCAATAACATTTTTTCAAACGAGTAATTGCTCTTCTGTTAGTGTTTTTCTTATTGTATTTTATCACTGTTTTTTCTCTAATAATATAGCTTCTATGTTTCATCACTGTAAATTAATTAAACTAAACTTAAGTAATGAGATACTCCAAAGGGATTTTGTCACATTTATCATAATACTGACTCTATTCTCCCAAGAGAACGCTCTATTCTCTAACACTCTACTTTATTCTAATAAAACATACATCATGTATACTGTATTTATGCATCCAGAAGCTCTTCACATCTGATCACATCCCCTCTGCCATCTTCCTCCTCCACTCTTGAAAAATCCCTCCTATTTCTCTCCTATTCCTCTCCTTTAGCTCTTATTTTTTTTGCTTTTCTTTCCCCTGGCACTTCTCTCTTACATGCTCACTCTAGCGTAGCGGCAGGAATATTGTCAGGACACCTTGGCTCTAAGCTTCAACAAGCTCGGCTGCTTGTAATGATGGTGAATTAGGGTTTGAGGCTCATTCTGCTGTTGCACTAATTGTAAGTCGCTCTGGATCAAAGCATCAGCTAAATGCCTAACATGTAAGGCAGCCAGGCAGACTGCTTGGAAACAAAAATGATATTTCGCATTGATCGCCACATTGACACAAGTCTGTAATCACAGGAACATTGCACACACTAACACAAATATTGCTTTTGCGTTTTCATTTGCACTTGGCAACTCTGTACATTGAATTTCAATACCCAGAAGTCCTGCACAGTGAGGTCAGTGAACGTCACACAGCTCGCTCATGTTTACCAACCGGTCAGTTTGTGATGCTTTATACCAAAAGAAACCAAAGAGATGAGAGAGGAGAAGATCTAACGCTGGGGAGGCCAGCTTTCTCTGCTGCTGTTTAGGAGACAGTTTGGATTTCACTCTGAGGTCTGGATTCATCACTTCCAGAATTGAATTTGGGCAAATTGAGTAAAACTATGGGGTCTCAATTAGGGGGGATGGGGAACTCTTCTCTGTTGCAGCCCCACTTTGTGATTTAGACTGACAGGACAGGCGTATTTTTACATGAAATCTTGCCTAGAGCAGCTGTAAACAGTCAGACTGAGACGAACACGCCTGTGCAGAGGCTATCAGAAAGGGAATCTCCATTAAACGAGAAAGCCGAGACGGCCGCAGACGTGCTAAACATAGAATAGAGCATCCGTCCGTCCATCCGTCCCTCCCTCTATCGAAACCCCTCACGATGACTAATCTCTCTTCTCTCCAAACTCTTCCTCCCACGCAGCCGCTCCCTCCCTCCCTCCCTCCGGTCTCTCTCTCTATCTTTCTGCCTCGCTTATCTTCTCTCTGACCAGTCTGTCTGTCTCAACTAAGGGAGATCCCTGTCTTCTTGTCTTGTCAAAGTGTCTTTCCTGCAGACTCTGCTGAGCCTCCAGGCCTCCGACTGTTGATCTGCAGTCACACTGCAATCAATCACTTCTTCTAGCAGACAACATTATCCACTCATTATGAGAATTTGGGGTGTAATTGCGTGTTTAATGAGCAGACTGACTGCTAATTCATTCAATACACTGTGACAACTGCCAAATCAGCTGAGATATGAGGTATAGAAGTATCTCTATCATGTTGAAATCCCAGTATTGCAGGGATTGGTACCTGTAAGGTGCAACATCTAAGGGATTAAAGTCACACTGACATGAAAAATGACTTCCTTGCCTTTTTATCTCATCTATCATACCATACACCTACTTGATAATTAATGCCAAAAATCACAAAAAAACAAAACAATTTTCTTGCATTTTTATACCAAAATCTCATTAAAGAAAACAAGAAAACAGAAAATCTTCAGTGGTGACATCATTATGTACCAGGAGGCGACATAAAGATTCCAACCAATAAAACCATCACAGATTTTTGAACAGTCCTGCCCCTCTGCCCCTCCCATCAAATAAAACTGCCTTTCTCTACCTAACTGATCTCCCATTGGTTTAGACTTTTGATTGATCCCTCCCTGCATTATGCCCCGCCCCTACACCGTGTTTCAAAAGGAAAAACATCAAATTATGGAACCAAGATGCTTTCAAAATGTGGTTTATTGTGACTTTAAACCGACCGAGTACTAGCTAGCCTACCAGCAAAATGCTAATAGATTTATTGACAAGTCTACTAGCCACATTTGCAGTCAACCAACTTTTGTCTTTTCTATTTTAAAAGAGATTACATCGGCAAAAGCGGCACGTTTCACAAAGTTCATCTGTGAAACTCTGAGAGGTTTCATCCCAGAATCGTAGAAACAAACCGTGCAGTAAGGCAGAGCTCTCTCTCCTGATTCAATTTCACCAGGAAAAAAAACATAAAGCGATTCAATCCGAAGGTGGCGACCTGAAACAGTCAGACCCTCTGGGCTTTAAATGTCTTCCCTCTCTCTCTCTCTCTCTCTCTCTCTCAGGCTGCTATGAATTTAATTTTTGAGCTAAAACTAATTTGAGTGAGTGGGTGTTTCCTGTGGCTGGGGTGTGGAAAGTCTCGTCTGTCTCTCCCATATAGAGTTTTTCCATCTCCTGGCCCTACTATGGTTATGGTTATGGTTATGGTACAGCATCGGCACCATTTTGTTTTCCACTGGGAAACTGAGTAGGTGTGGTCTTGTCTGTGTAGGAGAGCAGCATGCAGAAAAAAAAAGCATCTAACTCTCTGAATGTGGATCCAGGGTCAAACAGGTTCGAGTTCACATTTTCTGCCCCCTAGATCTGAGTTTTAGGGGCATTTGTGGTCCTTTTCAGATCTAATTTTAAGATGTGTTTTATTTGAAATCATAACATACCATCACACAAACAGAGTAACAATCAGAGACATTTTCCTATCGCTTCAGGCTGCATAATTTTGTTGTTTGTCTGATCAGAAACCCGCTCCATTTTTCTCTCGCCCTGTCAAAAGCTCCACAAATCATCTACGGTGGCCCACAGGGGACAACAGTCACATTCATGCATGAATATTTGACAATACAACAAACAGAGTGGGAACAGGTGACTTCAAAACGGGCACTACTAATATTGGGGACATTTTTTACCCACTCATTGTTAATTTAAGGGGCTTTTTATGAACTTTTGCCTCCATTCATTTCTGATCCAAACCAAACTATGAGCGAATCTATCATGGTACTTGAATAAAAAATAATAATAAAGAATACACATATAGGCCTACATCTCTCCATCCTTCACACTACTGGAACCCAAGGCCGACCGAGAAAGAGTCCAGAAATCACCTGACGAATCGAGGGCTTTTTCCTCTCTGTGAGTCACAACAACTGACAGCGTGAATCCCGAGCGTCCGGTAAACCAAAACAGCCACAGGTTCGATCTCCCCAGCAGCACAACAGCTTCTCTATCAACAGCCGTGAGAAGCTGTGAGTCACTCTGGGCCCGAGAGCGTCGGCTGAATGCTTAAAACGTCAGAGTAAGATGGAGTGTGAGTGAGACCGGAGTTGTTTAATGCAGCGGTGACCTCGCTAAGAGAGATTACTGATGAGTCTCCTGGGAAAGTATCCAGCAAATATCACTCATTTATCAATACAAGCAACCTTGTAAATGTGTCCACTTTTTAAAAAATGATGATTTCAACACTGCAGCATGCCTTTTTTTGGAACAGCAGACATTTATTTTGTGCAGATACTTGTGTAATAAAGTTAAGTGATATGGGTTTTTGAAGGCCGATACCAATATTTTTTTAGTGGAAAAGCCTCTGAAACAATTCAGAGCATCATGGGAGACTAAAACTCTCCACTGAAACCCAAACTAATGAAATTCTTTTAGTGTCAGCAGCTCTTTAAAGGCAGAGAGTCCCACTGCATCTATTCAATGGTAGAGAAACTCTGGCATTCATTAGGCCTTTAAATGAGGAATTAACTTCCAAAAAAACACAAGTGAACAATTAAATGAATAAATATAATGTGCAAAGCAAATAAAACGTCACTGCAGGCTTTCCAGGCTGTTTTTTCTGCTTTCTGATAACAAGACTATGGTTGATATCTAATAAAAAGGTCTAACAATATATGTTAAGTGAAGCACAGATTGACACCCAAATCCAGCAAAAAAAAATAGTAGGCTATTATCATCATAATCCACCTTGGTTTGTGTGGAAAAGGTTAGAAAATGAAAACTAGATTGACTCATCGCTTCAGTCAATTCACAAAACTGTCCCATTATTATATGTATCTGCGCTTTGCTTTTATCATCCATTAACCGCCTGCCAAATTCAATTCAACGGCAATTTGATAATGGTGCTGGCATTTGCGGCGGACGCTTTGTGAGCGCGAGGTCTTCTTCCTGTGAGGAGACGTGTGAGGAGTTCAGGATGAGTCAGCCGGAGCGGGGCGGCGCGAGGCGGAGCGGAGCCGCGCGGTGTCGAGGGATCCGGGGCGGGTCACACCCTCCCGCAGCCCGGCTAACCTGCTCTCACAGGCTGATGTAAATCTGGATGACGTGAACTCGCAGTGTGCAACGTGCAGCACTGAGTAGTACAGGAGAGGAGAGTCTTTACAAGGGGGAAAATCATTAATTAAAATGCTCTCCTGGAGAACAGAACTGATTAAATACGGTTTTATTTACCTTTAAGTCACTGTCTTTAACTGCACACTATACATAGAAGTTTCAAGTAGGGCTGCAACTAACGATTATTTTCATTATCGATTAATCGATTGATTGACTAAATGTTTCAATACTAGTTTCAAGTCAAAATGCTGCTATCGTTTATTTATATTGCTACAGCCAGCATTGTGCAGCATTTGCACAAATAGGCCTATCACCACAAATCCCTCAGTCCCTATAGGAATATTATAGTGATACCATAGGAGATATCATAAAGTAGAATAAAGTCACTATAAACGCACTATTGATTACCACAGAAGCACTCCAAGTCCCTGTAGGAATATTATAGGAATATCATAGCGAGATTATAGAGGAAAGTCACTGTAAGTACCACAGGCACACTGTAAGTATATTATAATGATATCAGAGGAGATAAAAACACCATAAAGTACTGTAAGGTCTATGTAAACTCATCTATTGAGTATCACACAAGTCCCTATAGGAATTTTATGGGAGTAGCCTACTATTTCGTTTTAAGGTGACGTGTCTTAACTAATTGGAGGTGGCTGCCTGCCTGGTGTCACCAAATCCCGTTTTTCTCTTCTCCTTTCTCGCGATATTCATACACCACGAAACCCCTTATTTTTATCCCTGAAATATCCTTAATTTCTCCATTACATAAACATTAATTATCCATAAAAAAAATAACACAGCTTTACAAAAAATAAGGGTTAGTATCATATATATTAGACAGTCAAAAATGAAGGGGGTGTTTAAGAGGGTTTTGATGGGGTTTCCTCCATTAATAAGGGGGTTTTGCATGAATTAAGGGGTGATTTCATGTAAACTGTAAGGTTATTTTAAGAGATTGGTGGTTCACAGTCACAGTTAAACAGCTCCTAGCTCCTAGCAGCGTTCAACTGGTGGCATTAACACTATAGAGCTGGTCGCTGTCCGTGGTGCTGAAACACTGAACAGGACTGTGTGTAGTTCAAGTGCATCAAGAGGGCAGGAGATGATAATTACTGCAACCAGACGGAGCTTAGGGGTCAGTCATGAGTCATGTCTGTGACTGGGATGTCCTATAGTATCTCTATAGTATTCCTATAATATTCCTATAGGGACTTACAGTGTATCTGTGGTATTTAAAGGTGAGTTTACAGCGACCTTATAGGCGTTTATGGGATTTTTGATCTCCTATAGTATCATTATAGTGTTCCTAATATAATCCTTACGACCTTATTTTGTGCCTCTAGTGAGTTTATTCTACTTGATGGTACGTATTATCTCCTATGGTAACCCTATAGTATTCCTATAATATTCATATAGGGACATAAAGTGTCTCTGGTACCTTAGTAGTGAGTTTCTACTAATCTTATGTCACTTTATGATGTTTTTTACTTCCTATATTATAACAACATGCCTATAATACTTCTATAATATTCCTATAGGGACTTATAGTGTGTCTCTGGTACTAAATAGTGAATTTATAGTGAGCTTAAAGCACTTAAGTTGCTATAGGAGGCGTTTTTTCCCCTATCTCCTATGGTATCACTATAATATTTCTATAATATTCCTATAGGGAATGAGTTTAATGTGACCCTCTGACACTTTATGATGTTATTTACTCCCTATATTATTACAATATTCCTAAAATAGTCCTATAATATTGAACAAAACAGCGTAATATTCATATAGGACTTATACTGTGTTTATATGCAACAGTGAGTTTGCTGATCTCTTAGTACTTTACGGTATATTTATACCTCCTATGGTATAATATCATAATATTCCTGTAACATATGTATTAACCTAACTTGCGGTTTTGCTCTAATAGCTGTATAGTAGCCTTCTAAAAATGGCTATAGTTAGGCCTACTACAGTTCATTTCCATAAGGGAAATATTTGCTCACTGCTGCAACAAAGTGGATGCATGACTCACTGGTTTCTCCTCCTTTAGATGTTCACAGCCTCCATACAGGCGCAAATCAACACACAACCAAATGCAAAAAAAAAAAAAAAAAAAAAAGCCGAAACTCCCTCCTCTCCCTGCTCTGTCTCAGCAGGGCGGCTCTCTCCACTGTTTGCTTCTGTTATTGCAGTGAACAGTGATTCATGCAAGCAGCCAGACATCTGAGCCGACCCCGGTCAAGCAAATTGCATCAGTGACGCAATTTTGCACTGGTGTAAACAGATCAGACAGATGAATGAAGCAGCCGAGGAGATAATGCAAAAAAAATAAATAAATAAAAAAATTAACGTATGGTTGAATTTCTCTCATTACACTGCACTCATCGCACAAGAAAGAGCAGTAATCATGTATTTTAAAGATGCTATACAAATACCACAGCAAAATACAAGTCCCTATAGGATTATTAAAGGGATATTAGTGTTTTTTTTTTCCTTAAGGGTTATTTTAACAGTTAATAGGCTACTAGAAGGAAACATGCAATTCTGAACGGAGCAACTTCCATAAATTTGTCAATCTACCTATTAAGTAGATTATTAAGTGTGGTTTTTATGTAGTTATTATTAGCTAATGGAAGCCTGGGTTGTTTCCTTCCACGTCACCCACCATTATGAGAAAAAAAAAACTATAGTAATCCTATAATCCTAAAAAAAAACCGACAGAAAAACTGTATACAATATCAAATATAAATGTTAAAATCACACCATATAAGTTAAAAACAATACCACCAAATATAACCCAATATAACCAAAGTGCAACAAGCTCACTATAAACTATCACAGCCACTATAGGAACACTGTAGGACCATCACAGTGGTTTCTCATCAGCTCAGGTCGTGATTGACGGAGGCAGTTCATTATAAGGGGAAGCGGCACTAGTCTCCATTAGGGGCCGGCCGGTCTTACCGTATCGGGCGGCCGTCCCCAGCTGATGAGCCGCGGCGATGAAGCACAGCGCTGCCCAGAGCCGTGCAGACTTCATGGTACATCCACACCGAGCTGAGCCGCCTCTTACCAGCTCTCCATCCCCCGACGAGCTGCTGCTGCACCGGCTGCTCTGCTCTGAGGGAGGCACGGCACCGACAGGAGGAGAGGGAGGGAGAGGGAGAGAGAGAGAGAGAGAGAGAGAGAGAGAGAGAGAGTAGGAGCAGTAGTGTGTGGAGGAGAGAGAGACTGATGGAGAGAGAGAGGAAAGGGCTGGATGGAAAACCCGGGCCACAGGAGGCGCCACACTGCAAAAAAAATATCAATCTGAACAAGTCAGACTGGTACTGAGTTAAAAAAAAAAAAACATAAAATAATTGAAAAACAATTTGCCAATACTTCAGCTGTTATTACTACAAACGCAAACTACTACTGATACTACTATGACTACTTCAACTATTATGACTAGTCTACTACTATTACTACTACAAGTACTACTTCTACTGATACTACAACGATAACAACTACTACTACTAGTATTATTGCTACTACTACTACTACTACTATTATTACAAATGCTACTACTACAACTACTATTACTATAACTACTTCTACTATTACTACTACTAGTGCTACTACCAACAACATTGACAACCACTACTACTAATACTATTGCTACTACAACTAAACTTCTACCACTACTATTGCAAATGCTACTACTCTATTACTACTATTATTATTACTAGTACTACGTCTATAACTACTTCCACTATGACTACTACTACACTGCGAGTACCACTACTCTTACCACTACTGCTAGTACTACAAAAGCTCCCACTCCGAGTACTATTTCTACTGCTATTATCGTTACTACTACTGATACTAATATTTCTACTACTATTACCAATGCTATTACTACTTAAACTACTTGTATTACTACTGCTTCAACTACTTCAACAATACATTTGAAATACTTCTCAGCTTCACAACTATTCTTCAGAAAATTTAGCTTTACTAGTTTTTCTTGAGCTCTGGCTCGTTTCAAGACCCTGACACCAGTGGGATTATTTCCTCCCTCACTGACAGATTTCATTACATTTATAACATTTGAAGACTTGAATGAGATTTGACATTTTTTGCAGCGTGGCGAGTCCCATCTCCACTTTTCCTTACTGCAGTTCCATCATGATGTGGCCATGAATCTAAAGTACCATCTCACTCAAGCCAGAACTGTTTGGACACTTGGCAGGCAGCATCCCGGCTACTTACACTGCATTATAAGGCGAACCGTGGAAGTCTACGGTAATATTAAATTACAGTCGGCTCTGCTCCAGCATGCAGCGCCATTAGGGCAAGTGCAATCACACCAACTCTTCCCTTCTCTTAGATAATATTTTACACCCGACCACCAGCACTAAACATTTGCTTTGTTTTTGTCAGCGAGGAAGAGGCAACAACATTAAAAACACAAGCCGACTCTGGGAATCTTAATTCAACATTTTATTTTTTTCTAAACAATTTCAGCTCATAAGAAAGAGTAAGTGCTTGTGTGTGTAATATGCGTTTGGATGTGATGATCATCTGAATGCGTGAGAGCATTATAATGTTGGGGAAGACACACAATATTACCCACAACAGAGAAAGAAAGCACAGTTTTCAAAAAGGAATGCGTCATTTTTCGACACACATTTGTGCCACTTCTGAAGTCAAAATACGCTAACAGCATTCTTTGCATTGATATCTGCTGAAAATACGATATTCTGAGTTGAAAACGACATTTTTCTCTCCTTTCTTTGCATCTTTGTATGTTTCATGTTGAATCCTCACAGCTCTAGTCCACAGTCACCATGCTCCTCACCGTGGGAAACAGCTCAAAGAAACCCTGCAGGACGTAAGCAGACAGGAAACTGGTTCACAAGTGATAAAACACAGGAGTGAAAAAAAAAACAAGAAAAACTGACAAATCTGTGCAGGTGAGGAAAACCCCAAGGGGATTATAAAACAAAAAAAACATCTCACCATCTCACAAAAAATCTAATTTAGATGACAAGCAAAGACACTGCTGAGTTGGAAATCTAAATGAAAACGCTCAACAAGGAGGAGGATGGTAAAAAGCCCTGATGCAGAAAATTAAATCACAGAGGAAATGAGTGAGTGTGATAGTGAGTGGGAAGGTGTGTGTGTGTGTGTGTGTGTGTGTCACATACTGTACATACACAAGTTACATTCATCTGAAACGATTCTGATCAAGTCCGAGATCAACACTATCACATCCTGTTATTCACACTGTAAGTCTATTTACATTTGAGGCATTTTGCTGACACTCATTCAGTGCAAATTAACAGTGAGAGTAACAGCCCAATAATCTTAAAATCCTCAATCATCAACATTACAGCTAACAGTAAGAAGTGCAAGGCTCGAAGCTGCAGTGCACAGTCAGTAGATATAAAAGATATTCCCATGCCTAGAAGCATCATGTATTACAGAGATGTGCTAGTGTATAGGAATAAAAGCCAGGGAAGAAGAAAAGTAGAAATGTTTTCTACCTTCACCTTGTTCACACTGCAGCTGAAAGTGAAAGTTCTCAAGCTGAAAGTTCTGATTTTTTTTTTCTCTCCTCACATGCGACTCAGATTTGATGTTTCCTAATCAGTGTGAACAGCAGAAAGCTGCATGGGAGTTGCAGTTTTTTAAATCCTGATCTGGAACACATGGTTATGTGCTGCATCCCAAGGCATGCAATCCTCCATCCAACTTGTATTTGACATGAAAATCAGTAACATTTGTTCATTCCCCTGTGACAACTGTCATAATTTTGGCGCCCTGGCAGCCTGGCTGAGCAGCGTTAGCATGGAGGAGAATGAGACACAACAATGGAAAGAACGCAAATAGTCGACTTGATTGGTATTTGGGGAGACGCCTCAATCAATTCAGTCAAAACTCAAAAAGGTACATACTGTAACTGAATTTTTTTCAAACAAGTGTCCCTTTTAAACCCCTCTATAAACATCCCGTGGGCGTGTTTGGTTCGCAGCAGGGGGTTACCTTGAAGAGGGTGGTGCTCTGCAGGACGCTGGAGGTGCAGCACATTTCCCTGATGGAGTGCATGGAGAGCTGAGGAGCTCCGATGTCCAGGACCGGGATGCCCAGCCGGGCCGCCAGGATCGGGCCGATGGTGGTTCCACAGGGGCTGTCGTTACGCACCATCACATCCTGGAGGGGGTTAAACTGGGGTCAGACTTACTGAAAAAGACTCAATAACTGTTTTGGTCTGGACTCAACTTTGACCAATGACTTCAATCTTTTGCATCAGGGCCGTTTTCATTTATTTAATTCCTGAATTACTAACATGATTCAGGAT
Organism: Centroberyx affinis; assembly: GCF_046629955.1. NCBI lineage: Eukaryota > Metazoa > Chordata > Actinopteri > Beryciformes > Berycidae > Centroberyx > Centroberyx affinis. The sequence goes on along the minus strand of NW_027280902.1, from coordinate 35,081 downwards.
ATCGGCAGGTTTCAGAAACTCAAATTAAAGACAGAAAAGGCAGAGTTGTGACCAAGTTGCTTGAGTCCCAAGTCAGTCTCAAGTCCTGAAGCACAAGTCTCAGGTCAAGTCTCGAGTCTAAATGTAGAACACCAAGTCAAGTCAGAACAAATCAAGAGTCCAGTATCAATTTAATATCTTAAAGAAAACTAAATATCTAGGACTTTTCAATGCAATATGGTTTTAATAGGATAAAAACTTGGTAAGAGCATCATGAGTTTGATTTCTAGAATCAGTTTCAACTTCAGTAAATTCAATCATTCCATACAAATTCAGAAAACAGAATTAAAATTCAGTCGTCTGCTGGAACAAATCTCATCACTTTCAATGTGAGTCATTTACACAAACACAAGATCTCAAGTCAAGACTTTAGAAACCTTTTCAAGTCATCAGAGTACAAGTCAGAGTCAAGTCCCAAGTCACCAGAACCCAAGTCAAGTCAGGTCTCAAGTCTTCTCTTCATGCATCAAGTCAAGTGTCAAGCAATTAAAATTCCAAGTCATATATTAAGATCCAGTCAAAACCAAGTAGTTCCCAGCTAAAAAAAAATGTCCAAGGCATTCTGCCTCATTGTAAAATTTTTCAGGGAACAAAGATTTGATGAAGCCGTTGTATTTTAAGTGTAGCCTTACTGTGTAGCACTGTTGTAAAATAGAGTATACATCAGGTCTATCAGATTTAAACGCAGCTTAGTTATAATGTTTAACCCACAGACATTACAGTTCAGATATGAAACTGCAGTTTAAACTTGCTGAAGCTCCCCCGGTGTTTCTCTCCCGTTATTAAAACACAGCTGGCCTTAGCGCTGCAGAAAGCCTCTGGGCGGAAACACGAAGCTCACAGAGACACAGACAACCTTTCCTGTTATCTCGCCGTCTCAGAGGCAATTTAGAGAGCTTTTGTTGGCAGAATTGGAAAAGGATAATGTATGTATCGCTGGTCTTTCTTTCTGTCTGTCTCCTTCGATCTTGTTCCGTTTTCTGCTGTGGTTCTTTTTAGTTTGTGTTCCTGAAGCACCATTTTATTTGTGGAATAAAGTCTTTCACAGGCTGAGGCAAAAATTCATAGTGCACATCAAACCAAGTAGCATCAAACATATAAGTTATATAAAGACTGGGTCTTTTAAGGGGAAAAAGGTTAAATTAATGCTTTTCTGGAAAATATATTGGTTTTTGTTTATATTTATAATGATCAACTAGAGGAAACCATAGTTTGCCTGTCTTTTTATTTACCACTACATCAATGATTATAATTATTATTTCTGTATTTATATTTTTTAAATCAGGGTTCCTCTTCATTTTTCATTTTAAAATCCCAGATTTTTTCTAGACCTAGATTTCTTGACCGGATTTGAAGATTTTATTCTTATTGTTCAACATGATGCATCCTGATAGTAGCTTGATAATCAGTCTATAGCAGACAATCATTCTTCAAAATAATCATATCGTGAAATGAAACAGTGGATCAATCACGACAGAAACTGTGTGCTCAAATGTGTATCCATAGAGAACAACTTTTGCTTAATTATTTTCTGACCAAATATATTTCCCAGACATGTGCAGCAGCCCCTGCATCATTACCATCGCTGCTCTCTTCCCTTGTTTCTGTCACCGAGTCTTTGTTTTAAACTTGAATTCCTCTTGTCTTTTCCGCGTCGTTATGGAAAAGGCCGCGGCACGTTGCTAGGAGATTTGCGCTCGCTGCCGAGCGACTCAAGACACACAAAGAGATGGAAAAGCCACAAAGCCTCCGCCTGCAAACAACTGAAATAAAACCCACACACACACACACACATCCACACATCCACACACACACACACACACACACACACACACACACACCTGGAGCGGCACTTCGACCCGCCCGGCGACCTCTCTGATGATGGAGGCGGTGACGGCGGTGGTGGCGTAGCGCTGGTTGCTGTTGAACTTGATCACCGGACCCTGAAACCACAGAGAGAGAGAGAGTTACAGATATTCACATCCTCCTCCTACACACCGCTCACACAACAATATGCGGCACGACGTTAATGTTATGAAACCAATTTGATGTAAACAGTGAAATCTGTGCCGTTTGAGTCAAAGCATCGTACAGTTTGTGTATAAATAGACAGTCAGGGTTCCCCACTGCAGCTGTGATGTAAAGACTTTCCATAACTAAGTGTTTCCATGACTTAAAAATGTTAATTAATGTTTTTCTAAAGAGGTAAACAGTTTGGTTTCCGTTACAGTTGAGCTGAAAACCAGCTAAAGTAAAATTCATTCCGGTATATTCCTGTAAAGTGACCTGATATTCCCTGCCTTCCCCAGAGGATTTATCAAATATTCAGACTTTACCTGTCTGAGAATTTAAAAACGTTAACGCCTTGAGTCACTAGTTACCACAGAAAAGTAATCTGAGTATTTTAATATGGTGAAATGCTTTGGATAAAAGCTGATCACGGTATTTTACCTCTTGAGTTTTTGCACATTTTGCTTTGCTACTAAAGAATTTCAAGATTCAAATACTTGGGATGTTTTTATCTGAGGTCTTTAATAGATGTAATTGTAATTTTAAATTTCCAAGTACAATTTAATAAATGTCTTACGTGTCACATACTGTTGCTCAAGAAAGTATGTAGCTACTGTAAATGTCTAAAATGGAAATGTAAGGTAAGTAGGTAGATTAGTTAGAAATACAAAAATACTAGCTGTGTGTGTTTGACGTTTTGTATTTTTCGTTCTTTCTGGGAAAAACAGAGATGTTTACCTTGTGGAAGGTTGGTCTGTGGTTTTCTTCATGCTTCTCCCTGGGAAGACATTTTCCCAAAGTTCATTAAACCAAACAGAAATTAACTCCAGGTCTCACCTGGTTCTCTACTGAAGCTTCTTTACAGTATTAGATACAAGAACATGCATGCACAAAACTTAAAGAAAATGACAGCACCTTCTTAATCACTGCTAAAAATTATCTTCATGTATTTTCTAATGTATTTATTAGAGTATGCTGTATGTTTTTTTGGGGGTTTTTTTCTTAAGAGTTGATCAGTTCATGAATGTACTCAACTCAGTTTGGGATTTCCAAGTTGAGTTAATGGCAGGTTCCTAAACATTTTCTATTTTGAGAATACACACTTCTTCTGAACCTTCATTTCTTGACTGGATTTGAAGATAAGACTGTCAACTGATTTTTATTTTTGACAGCAACAAATTTCACAATATATGTAATGACAGTGGATCTACACCTAAAACATCATCAATTTGCCAGTTTTCCATCATTTGTAATACAATTCTCAAACTTTAAGACCTGGAAACAAATTCATTCAAGTATTTCCCTAACCAAGCCATATTTCACACCAGTCCAAATGTAATGCTACAACAGCTAAGCTACTTTTGTGTGCTGACTATACAAGTGATAGTCGATATTAGAGTATGACAGTGGTACTGACTGGTAGTTGGGGTGGATGGCGTGGGCCATGTCAGAGCTGATCATGAAGGAGAGCGGCGCCGCCTGCTGGAAGGCCGTCAGGTTGCCGGAGGAGGAGGCCAGCCGGCTGAGGATCAGCTCCGTCAGGTTGGACTGGGCTCCCTGGGCGCTCTCCGAGCCCACCTGACACACACACACACACACACACACACACACCTCCATGAAGGTTCCAAATGCTATGTATTCCTTTTGAGATCAAACTGTTAGCTGAAATTCATGACACAACATTTCAAAAATACAGATAATCCTGTGCTCTAAAAGGTAAGTATTTTGTAGACAAAGGTCTTTAGTAGTAGTTTAGTAGTATAAGTTACAGAGAGAGAGAAAGAGAGAGAAAGAGAGAGAGAGAGAGAGAGACAAACCTCCCTCCCTCTACATCTGACACATCATCAATGCTTCTTGTCTGGTGTGTACGCGTTTTTTTTTTTTCCCACCAGCAGCATGAAGAACCTGCAGGGGAATCTGCATGAAGGTCACTGCTCACCTCTTCGTTGTCGTACAGAGTGATCATGCGGATGTTGGGATCTTTGGCCAGCGAGGCGCCCGAACAGGAATCCAACAGTCCCTGAGAGAGAGGTAAAGAAACGAGGCGTGAAAAGAGGGGAAGACTTCTTCAGTACAGAATTCAGAGCGGTGTTGTGTCCCTCACAAGGCGGCCTGCTGCGATTCAGCACCTCATTGTGTTTTGTGCATAAAACAATATGTCAATAAAGTCTTTGTAATCCCACATGCTACAAAAGCCTTTTGTTGTAAAACCTTCTGCTGCGTTCATACACCTCCGCTCCCGCTATCTGAATTGTATGTTTTCCCAGTTAGAAAGAAAATATTTTCAACTACCTGTCAACTGCATTCATTTTTAGGCATTTAGCTGCCGTTTATCCACAGCAACTCCCAATTAGTTTAATCAGAGTATAAGCTTAATATCCTGTGATACTGTTGTACCCATTGTAAGTCATTCTGGATAAGAGGATCAGCTAAATGTCTAAAATATAAGTAAAAATGTAAATGTTTTTGATCCTTTGAGAGGAGAACGTCCCACAGCTGGGAGATAAGGATGAGTAATGCTACAGATCTCATTACATTTTTACATTTTAGTCATTTAGCTGAAGCTCTTACCCAGAGCAACTTACAGTGAAAGAGTGCAACAGTAGAAAAAGCTTAAATCCCTCGACTGCCAGCATTATACACAACCAACGGTCAGGAGTGCAAAGATCAAAGAAACTAGGAAAGAGAGTAAAGAAATAAGAGCATGAGAGAAAAGGGAGAAGAGTTTTCTACCTTTACCTTCTGAATTCTGACAGTAGATGTAAGAAATGTATTACTAATGAATTATTAATTAATATTATGTTTATAGCATTTTGTTAACGTGTGGTGTTGAGTCTGACCTGCAGGGCGCAGTAGCAGCTGTGCAGGTTGTCCAGACGAGGAGAGTAGATGAACTCTTCGTATACGCCTCCCAACGCCTGGAGAGAGAGAGAGAGAGAGAGAGAGAGAGAGAGAGAGAGAGAGAGAGAGAGAGAGAGAGAGAGAGAGAGAGAGAGAGAGAGAGAGAGAGAGAGAGAGAGAGAGAGAGAGAGAGAGAGAGAGAGAGAGAGAGAGAGAGAGAGAGAGAGAGAGAGAGAGAGAGAGAGAGAGAGAGAGATGGGGTCTTTCTCAATATGCATTCTTGTTTCCTATCAGGAGATATGTAAACCATTTGTACAATGAAAAGCTCTCTCCTGCTTTGTTTTGAAAGCTTGAAACTTTGAAACTCGGTTTGAAAGTCGGTTTGAAAGCTTGAAAGTCGGTTTGAAAGCTTGAAACTTGGTTTGAAAGTCAGTTTGAAAGCTTGAAACTTGGTTTAAAAGCTTGAAACTCGGTTTAAAAGCTTGAAACTCGGTTTGACAGGTTGAAACTTATTGTGAAAGGTTGAAGATTTTGAAGTTTTGAATCTTTGCGGGAATTAACTTGTTCTGGTGTTTGAGGTTCTGTGGTTGTTAGAAGGTTTTACACGCTTGAAATAAAAAAAAATCTGTTTGTAATAGACAGTTATGTAACAAATATGTCTGTGTGCATTTGTGCATGTGTTTGTATATCAGAGTGTCCCGGTACACATCCTAACCTGACGAATCGCAAAGCGCAGACACGAATATTGCAATATCCATTTTCTTTTCTGACTAATTAGGAAGCTGCACATAATTCTAGGGAGTGAATCATCTCCTGGCGGTCGGAGCAGGACTCACCCCAGGCTGAGTGTCGGCCAGGCAAAGCTCAAAGTCCAGCAGGGCTTCAGGCTGGACGCCTAGCTCCGAACACAACACCTTGACCAGCGCCGGGTGGTGCTTCTCTGCCTGGAGGGAGAGAGAGAGAGAGAGAGAGAGAGAGAGAGAGAGAGGGAGACGAGAGACGTTACAGGGTTTCCAACATTTCCCATTTCAAAATCCTATACTTCCTCCACAACGTAATTTCTCAACTTGTGGATCTCGGGACAGAAGTTTTTCCATACATTCCATTATTTGGCAGGTTGTGCATTTTCCAAACGTTTCAAGCCCTGGAAATCATCTCAATTTCCCCATACTTTCCCAGATTTTGCGTATGAACCCTGACGTTACTGCGCACTTACGGCTGAAACCAACATGATTCACCTTTAGCAGAAAACCAGCCATTATCTGAAGGTCCTATTATGTTCTCGAAAGTGAGATAACTGGCAAAATAGTCAAAGAGGCTGCTGCATTTTGGGATTTACCAGACAATGAGGCCGGTGGGCAGAAGAAGTAGTGAGAGAAAGATGGAGGAAAAAGAAGAGAAAGAGAGAGAAATAAAGAAAAAGAGAAGACAGTCAAGCTAAGAGTGACTGGGTGAAGTTCAACGCAAAGAGCCAAATACAAACACTACCAAGGTTTAGACACCCATGATAAAAGAGGAAGGATTCATGTTGATATCAGGTGTTTTGGATGAAATTGACATAAAAATAATGTGTATCAAATGTGTGTGACTGTAGGTTTTACCGTGGTGGCGGCGCTGACGGCGTCTCCAGATGACGCACAGCCCGTCTCCAGCTCCTCCTGGACTGCAGTGGCAAGGATGGGCACTCTGAGATGTAAACACACACACACACACACACACACACACACACACACACGTCAGGCTCAGATACCCACTATCCCTTGGCACAAACTCCACACACACCGCCTCCACTCCTTTGCCTTTGGCACTCACAGCTGCAGCAGCACAATTCCTCTAAATAATGGAACGATATTGATTGCTGCAATTTTCCAAATCGAAGGAGCCGCAGGTTTTCCAGCAGAGGGGGAAGACGTTTCAGACGGACTCCGAAATCTGAACCAAGATATTCTGGTGCGGAGCTGAATCCAAGTTCTTGGTCAGAAAATATTTAATTTTATTCAAAAACATGCAAATCCTGCCAAAAGCTTTGGCATCTCATTCCTACCCACCACATTTTTTGGAAACCTTTTTTTAACCATTAGAAAAATAAGTTATGTAGAAGAGGCATGTTCATGTTCATAATCGCAGTAAAAAACTAAAATTATTAATTACATTTGTTATAAATTAAAATGAATTAAAAATAACATAAAATCCATAATGATATTAATTCATGATTTGTTGTCAAAAAATTTGCTTTTTCCCCTCGTTTGTATCTAAATTTCTATCACAATATTCATGAACAAAAAAACAAAACAAAAACAAACATAAAAAGTCTATTAACTATTATCAATATTATAGAGGCCTAATTTTTTGATGTTTTTGCTTTTGTTTATTTTTTTACTCTTTTTCCCCTGAATGTATCTCAATTTAAGCTGCACATGCACTATTCAGAAAAAAAACTAAACTAAAAAAATAAAAGTCCCATGTTTTTGCCCGTACTGACAGGTGATTCTCCTTGTTGGGGCCGAAGGAGTCGTTGACGTCCCGCTGCAGGTGGATGGCGAGGTGCGGGATCCTGAGGAGCGGCCGGGGAACATGGACCAGCCGGTGGAGCAGCTTGTCTCCGCTCTGGAACACACACACACACCACACACACACACACACTCGGGATGAGGCGGTGGAAAGCCAGCACACACTGATACCACTCTCAGT